>NW_025942507.1:0-67042 GCF_000764305.2 Hyalella azteca
ACAACATTTAGTAATCCACGAAGATGCTGAATGGGGGCGCCAATACTTCAGTCGGTGACGCGCCTCATCTTAACCAAGTAACCAAGTAAGTAAGACCTAGTGCAAGGGTGAGGTTGGTGGGTATTTATGTGTGCTGTCATGAGTGTCAGCACTGTTGCGGTTGCGCCTGATTCCAGTTTGAACTGCGGTCGAAGGCAAGGCGGAGCCTCGGAGTTTTCTCGTAAGTATACAATATATGATAAAACGAACAATCTGCTACAAGTCTACATAGTATTTTGATATAACAGTTTGGTCATAAGTAGTTACTAGTTAAATAGGTTGGTCAATTAGAAGGGCTTCAAGTAGCCAAGGCCCAAGTAGGAGTGTGAGAGTGGGATTTCATTGGTTAGTAGGCTAGCTATTTAAAATAGCTATATCATGGAAATTTTTTTTTGCGGCTCCCAATAATAACAATAGGAAGTGACTCTCCTGGGAACAGAGCATGAGAGCAGTGTCAAGCAATTCTAAAGGATGTAATCAAACTAGTGAGGTCATGGTCAGGAAGATGTGCCAGGTGCGCGGGAATTTATTTTGTCATTTTAACAACCTGCGCGGTGCGCCGTACTACAAAGATAATCAATTTTCATTACATTGCGCCAACTGTGCACAGCAATAGCTTAAAAAAAGTGAAAATGCGCGGGAAAATTCACCGAAAACATACATCATCCTGATTCCTGAGTGTGGTAGTGAGACTGAGCCTGTGAGGTCATTTTATGATTTAATTGGAAACTGCCAAACTGGTTTTTCTTAAATTCTGACAAGGTTCCCATTCCTCCCCAGGGTGCAGAAAGCAGGTGAATATTCAATATCTGAAGATCTTTGTTGACCTAAGTGGGAAAAAATGCAATATTGGAAAGATAGTCTGCCTGTTCCAATTCTGTTGCAAGCTAATTCTGTGAAAAAATTGCCACAAATTCTGCAGGTTGCAGACTCGCAGGATAATCAATAAAATAAATGAAATACTGTCAAATGCAGCAGAGGAGAAGCAAGTCCTAAATCGGTGGGAAGATTAACGAGAATTAAGCTTATGCTCTTTTGCAAAAATTTTGGAAGGCTAATTATAAATGGCAATTGTGCAACAACATTAAATAAAATAGGTACCAATCTTATCACTTTCAACATTTTGTCAGACCAAGCACGATACTGATTACTGACATTTGGAGGGCTGATCACTGATGCACGTCAACTAATCTTCATCGAATGCGGCTTGAGAGAGTTTTAACACCTAGATAATCACCTGACCAGAGCAGGATGTGCACTGAGACTGAATCGCTTACACACCGTCAGCACTCAGCAGTGCTGCAGCCTAGTCTGGAAAAGTCCTATTTTTGTCTGAAATATCGCGGCTCTAATATCATATAATTTCAGTAGGTATGAAATCTCGCGGCTCTAATATCATATAATTTCAGTAGGTATGAAATCTCGCGGCTCGAATGTCATAAATTTTTGTTTGATTAAAAAATCGCAGTTTGCACTTCGCTAACATGTCATTTCATAAAATTTGCAACTTCCGCAATCCGCATTGCTTTACCGTTTCCGCCAAAAATATCTTGCAGAAAAAACAAAAACATCGTAATGTAAACAAATAAACAAAACGTTTGTTGAAGATCGCGCATAGTTGCGGTCATGATTTTTTTATACATTTTATTTTCTACTTTTTAGTTTTTTAAGTATTTTATTTTCTCATTTTTAGTCCATTGCTACACATGAAACACGTTGTTGCGAGCCAATTTACTTGACTTGATGTATGTATCAATGATACGAAGCGTATCATCGATATACGCAGTCTAAACACGAATATCCTCTCGAGGATGACGTGCATTAAAGGTTCCAACCCCTGCTTGTGAGTTCCTTTAGAGTTTATACGCCTGGAAACGTGCAACAAATTATTGATTATTGTATTGTTATCAGGAGCTGAGCTTCCCTAAAAGTTTCAGAGCGCTAGCTAATGGGAAAGTTGGTGAAATATCTATTGCAAGATTTGATCATCACAGACACAAAAGTGAGCTAAGAAAAACGTGGTAATAAATAGATTTGATTCACATTCCATACTGATGTTTAAATGATTGAAAGTTTTTTTTTATTATAAAAATCCATTTATACATTCCAGATTTGAATTTTTTCCATTTTTTTTTGCCCTATTATGTTGAATTTATCTTAATAAATTCACTTCAAATTCTGAATGATTTTGTCTGCCATCGCGCATTTTTTGCCTTATTATGTTGAATTTATCTTAATAAATTCACTTCAAATTCTGAATGATTTCGTCTGCCATCACGCGTTTTTGAACGTTTTGTGTCTTTTAGTAAATGTTTGTTGTTTAAAATGGGAAACTATTTCATTATATAAAACATAGAGCATGTACCATATAGTGCATTAATAATACAATTTAATTTAATAAAAATTAATTTTTAATTTAAAAAATATAATAAGATTTTTAATTTAACATTTTTCTAATAGAATTTATTTCTACAGCATGTACCATCTAGTGTATTAAATAATAAAATTTGATTTAGTAAAATTTAATTTTAATTAATTTTTTAATTTAATTTAATTCTACAGCTTCAACCGGTAAAAATGAGCATCATAGGAATGAAAGTGAAACTGTCAATCATACATCACAAATTGAATGACATTGGATAGATTTGATAAGTATTTTATTAATCCTGTTTATATATAAGAACGGAAATGATGCTTCTATTTCAGAACGATAATGGAAATGTCCCTACTATTTGAGAAACTTTTCTTGAATACACTTGCGAAAATTAAAGTTCTGTAATCAATGGAGTCTTTGAAATGACAAAATCATTCAATTTAAAATTTTTAGCTATATGAGTGAGATCGTCATTCGTCAATCATCATAGGAACTGTGAGAAAAAATTAGTTGTTTTTGATGTAAAAGAATGTTTTTCAATTGAAGGAAATGCAATACTTGACTTTTGGAAATACAATGCTAAAATTAATGATTCGTATTAGAATTAAATACACGTTACGCTTTCAGAATTATCTTCAAAAATTTTGTTTTCGTTTGTTTGATCAGAAAGTTTTGTTCGTTTGATCAGAAACATAAAAAGTTTTCTTGTTTGATCAGAAACAACATAATTGATCATTCTCTTGCACTAAATATATGAATGATTAGTTGGACTCGGTTACCGTCTGCATTGATCATCCCGCTAGATTATGCACCAGGAGCGGGATGCAGAAAAGAAGCTGGGTATTTAATTCAGTTGCACGTTAGCCCACGTGATATGTAGTTCTGCTTGTCTGAACTCTGAATTGCATGTTTAGTGTGCATGATGGAAAACTCTGCTTTGCAGCGTAGTTATAATTATTTGATAAAGTTTAGTTCATTGCGGTCAACTTAGAAGACAAATTTTCAACTAACTAATACTTTTTATAAGTCTAATTTTAATTGTTGAGTGAAAGGTGCAGGCATGCAGCTTCCAAGTGATTAGGTACTTTATAGAAACTGAGCAAGTTAGCATACATGTTTTAAGCCTTTAAGAAGTTCATTTTTTACCTCAAATAACAATGTTGGGTTGAAAAAGTGGTCTTGGTGGATCAAAATAATATATGAAGTATGAACCTTCAAAATTAGAATGCCATCCTGCTGTGGACAAGACATGCTGCGCACGTTTGCTCACTCTAGCTTTGAAGGCTTTAGAATCAGTTTAATTCCAAACGATTCTGAACAAGATTTATGACTTGCTTCTCTAAATGACAGAAAAATAGCACCATTTCTTGCTCCAAGAACCAATGGAAGAAACAATCTGAAAGAAAATTTCTACCCTTTATGATGAGCTAAGAATTTTGGTGTTTTTCATAACTGTTATCGACAATTTTATGAAAACGTCAACATTTCTAGGCAAAAATTGTTTGTCACTTGAGGCCTGTGCAAGCTCATTTTTTAATGTCTTGCAGCATGGAGCTTCTGCATGACTGCGTAGAGACACAAACAGCTTTCAAAAATATCGTTTCAGAATTTTTTTCACAGATTAATTTGAATGTTATATACATTGATTCAGCCTATAAACATACCGTCAACCAGGGCTACTCGGGACGGGCGGGGTAACTTGGGACAGTCCTCCAACACAGCGTAAAACTGTTTTAGTAGCAAAACTAATTGGAATATTGCAAAACTAAATATAATGGCATAAACGTCAACATTTTTCCTACCTATGTAGTATAAAGGAAGTTCAAAAATACTACATTTACTAGCTATGAAAAATTCCTGAAAAAAATGGTGAAAAATGATATTTTGAAAAGCTACTTCTGCTAAGGTCTGTAGTAAAAAAAATATTTGCCGTATTAAAAATTTTGCTTAGAAAAAAGTGGCAGACAAGTGTCAGCATGAAAACTTTATTTGCTGAATTTACATACCTCAATCCAAAAAAAATGGCGGCCATTTCCGCATGGCGGGGCTACTCGGGACACCCCCCTGGGGCTATTCGGGACACCCCCAAAAACACATTTACAGTAGAACCTCAGTTAGCAAAGGCTCCAGTTGAGAAAAAAATTGATTAAAAACAAAGAATATTGATTACATTTACCTTGCTCAGCAAAAAAAATTTCACTTGTCAAATAATTAGTGCATCGTCGGTCATCACAAAATTGAGCATAGAATGTCATATATAGAATTGTGCACCAGGCATCATAGAATGAAAAGTAATTAACCTAAACTATGATTTATTTCTCCAAAACATATGATGGTTGTCACTAAAACATTCCTTTCTGTTTCAGGTATGTTTTTCACGATCTTTTTAGCGCATTATCTCATTTATGGAAAAAATGCACTATTGTGCTCGCCATGCCCGTCTGTCCGTCCGTCCATCCGTGACCTCAAGTTTTTGTTGACAAGAAAATGCGCTCTCTGTCACTCACTGCAGTGAGTACTGAGTTATATTTTTATAGTAAATTCACTTAACCCAATTTAAATGGTGTGAAATTACAAGCCGTCCTGTAAGCTGACAGATACAGAAAAAATGATATAAGGCTGCTGATATGAAGCTTGCAGTGAACAAGGTTGTTGTAAATGCTCAATGGCATGTTCATGGATATGGTAATATCACATCAATAATACAGTAATATCCCATCAATAATAGGGTCCCGTCAACTGGGGTGACTTCCACTGCATTTTTGATTTTGTTTTGCAAACAAAAGCAGGGTCATAAATGATGGCCAGTCACTTGGACGTTTATGACCTCGTTTACGACCCTGGCGTTTACAACCCCGTTTTTGTTTGCAAAACAAAATCAAAAACCCTGCCAAAGTCACCCCAGTAGACAGTAATTAATGTTTATGGTAATATCATATCAATAAAGGAAAAACAAGTAAAAATCACAGAAAATGTCATTTATTCTACCTCTACATCATCTACAATGAAAGAGGAAGACTTCAGAGTACTGTTAGTAATGGATGAGTACACTCTGCTTGCTTCAAATGTTTTAAAATGAAGTTTTATTCCAAGTGTTCTGAGTAGCCCCATTCGACGGGGCTACTTGGGACACTCTTTTTTTGCTTCTGGCACCTTACGAATAGCATATGGAATTATTTTGGAGAAACCATGTGATAGCCCTTGCAAAGAGCTTTGAAATGAGCCTAATCTTGTTTATGAAATGTTTCATGGTAAGAAGTTATGAATGAAAAATGTTCGAAATCGTCCTGAGTAGCCCTGGTTGACGGTAGTGCAATCACTTGACTTGATTAAAATTGTGTGAAATTACAAGTCGTTGTGTAGGCTTACAGATACAGAAGAAATGCTATATGGCTACTGATATGAAGCTTGCAGTACTGTAGACAAGGTCAATGCTCAATTGCATGTACATGGATATGGTAATATAACATCAATAATACTACAATGTATGGATAACATAATATCATAGCAATAAAGAAAAAATGAGTAAAAATCACATAAAATGTCATTTATTCTACATTTACATCATCTAAAAAGGAGGAGGAGGACTTCAGAGTACTGTTAGTAATAAATGAGTAAACTAAGCATGCTTCAAATATTTTAAAATCAAGTGTCCCTTATTACCCCATTCCCAGGAAAATTTGGGAGGCTTTTATATTGCGTCCAGCACCTTACAAATAACATATGGATTTTTTTTGGAGATGCCATACAATAGCCCTTGCAAAGACCTTTAAAATGAGCCCAAAGTTGTTGATGAAATATTTCATGGTAAGAAGTTATGAACAAAAAATGCTCAAAACCGTCCCTTATTACCCCGTTTGACAATATTGGCTGAGTGGTAACTTGTGTATCATTTGGCCATATAGTTTATTCTGCCAGACAGCCAGGGGCTCATGGTCAGAAGGCCTAGCAGCAAACAGTAATGAGGCAACTGGCAATGTACCAAAATAAGCTTTGTGATAGCTTATAGATGTGGAATATATCTTTTGAGCAGTGACCGGAGCTTTCTTGCCATTTTTGGAACTGTGAGACAGTGGCATACCAGAGATGTTTTTAGAATTACCACCCCATTTTTAATTTTTATGTCTCTTCAAGATTCAAACAATACCATATGTATGATAATGCTGGTGTCCATGCTACTCTACTGGTCTACTTGATGAACTTGAGTCTAAAAAGCCTCTACTTTGCCACAATGCTGGGGGGCTCCTGTTGGATTAAATGTGTATATACCTCCTATTTTATTGTTGATTAAAGTGCACAATTGGGCCACAAGATTCCAAATGTATTGAAAATTTGTCACTTTGAGGCTGCAAGATTTCCATAATAAGTGAGAAAATCCAACCCTGAAAGCTTAAAAATTTATACCTGCCTCTTCCCTTGTCAAAATGCACTTATGAATATACTTAACCCTATAATGACCAAATTTTTTAATTTGCATACCATAAAATGGGGTCTCTTAGACTACTTTTTTTAATGATGCCATTTTTTACTAGCAAAATTAAACTTAATTTGAAACATGCAAAATACAGGTTTATACTGTAGGTTCACTCACCATAAATTGCTGGCTCCTGCCTCTCATAGTTTTGATGTAAAAAAGTGATGGTCTTTGTTACCCCAGCTCTTGGGGTATCTTAGACTGGGTGGTAAAATCAATTATATTTTTTGGTAAAATAACTCCAAATACCTTTTTAGCCATCCATTATGATCCATATACTGTTATTGTTAGTAGGCTAACTGCAACATAAAAAAATAACACTTCAAATAGACAAAAAAGTTGAAAAAATCAAAAAAATCAAATAAATAAAAAAAATCATGAAAAAATCAAATAAATCATTGATTTTTGATTTTTTTGATTTTAAAAAAAAAATCAAAAAAATCGCCAACCCTGTTTCCAAGCCAGTCAATGCTACCCCGTCTTGGCTGCCATTAGGTGGTCAGAGTTCCCCCATTGGGGGGCGGCACCCCCCATTTGCAAACTATGACACTTTCCTAAAATTTGTCATTTGCATATGTAACTAGGAGAGTTCTACTACAATGTATCAAAACCTGGAGTTATTTAACCAAAAAATGAAAAAAATTGGAGGGGGTTCTATGACAGGCTTTAAATAATAGCTCTTTTTTGTGGGTCACATTTTTCATTTTTTAACCTATTAGATATGCATAATTTTTTATCTTTCTATTGTGTTACGTAGCCTCAGTATTAGGCCTTTAATGCCCATTAACAAAATTTTCTATGTCAAATAGTTTTTGAGTTTTGGAGTTTTTTGTTAAAAAAACTAAAAGTGGTCTAAGTTACTCCGGGAGTCAAAGTAACCCCCTTTTACAGTAGCTCATCCCCCAAAATATTGGCAGCCATTGCCGCAAGATGGGGTAATAAGGGACACCCCTCCAGGGTAATAAGGGACACCCTTAAACACATATTTACAATAGAACCTTGGTTAGCAAAAGTTCCAGTTAACAAAAAAAATCAATTAACAATGTTCAAAATTTTTTGACTACATTTACCTCATTCAGGGAAAAAATTTTACTGAACGAAAAATCAATGCATCATTGGTCAGCACAAAATTGTGCATAGAAGGTCACAGATAGCTTGTGAACTGGGCAACATAGAATGAAAAGTTATTATCCTAAACCATGATTTATTTCTCCAAAAAATATGATGGTTGTCACTAAAGTATTCCTTTCTGTTTCAGGTACGTTTTTATGATATTTTTTGTTATAGTGAATTCACTTGACCCAATTAAAATGGTGCAAAATTACAAGCCATCATGTAAGCTTATAGATGCAGAAGAAATGCTACATGGCTACTGATATGAAGCTTGCGGTGGACAAAGTCATTGTCAATGCTCAATGGCATGTCCATGTATGCAGTAATATCATATCAATAAAGGAAAAACAAGTAAAAATCACAAAAATTGTCATTAATTCTACATCTACATCATCTACGAAGGAAGAGGAAGACTTCTGTCTACATAATCTACAAAGGAAAACTTCAGAGTACTGTTAGTAATGGATGAGTACACTGCATGCTTCAAATGTTTTAAAATTGAGTTTCATTTCAAGTGTCCCTTATTACCCTGTTCGAAGAGGTAATTTGGGAGGCTTTTATTTTGCATCTGGCACCTTACGTATAGCATATGGAATTTTTCAGAGATGCCATACAATAAACCTTGCAAAGACCTTCAAAATGAGCCCAAACTTGTTTATGAAATGTTTCATGGTAAGAAGTTATTTACAAAAAAATGCTCAAAACCATCCCTTATCCGTTTGATGGTAGGTACTCTTTGCCAAATAAAGTGTATGCTTCCATCTACATATTTCAGGATATTTGCTAAAAAGTATTCTGTTCATTCTTTCTCCTTTGAAAATATTAGGTAGAAACTTATTTAAATAATGTTTCCTCCTTCAAAAGTAGGTTTGCTTCAAAATTTTTTGCCATATTACAGTCCAAAATATGTCTTACCCAAGTTATTTTGCATTCATAGTTCATTTATGAGTAATTTGTCAAGCAACAAATCTGATGATGCAATCCATTACTGCCTCAACTCAGTCAGGTGAGCTCTGATTTCTACAACACTACTCTTTAACTTTATTTCTAGTTTGTTTGTCCGTCTGCTACAAATCTTAGAATCTAGATTCAACACGCTTCTCCCTGTCCAATCAATCTGAAATTTTGCACACTTGCGTCTATGGTAGTCAGAGACAATGCACGAATCAATTGACAGAATAAATAAATTTGAAAAATTTCATTTTTTATTTATAAAAATAAAATTTTAAAATTAATTTTTGTGATATTTGATAATAAAATTAGAAATTCGTTGTACATGCATAACATTGGAGGCACTGGTTTCTTCAGAAGTGATGTCTTTAAAAAGCAATTTTTAAACGCATGTTACTACAACACTTCTCTTTAACTTCACTTCTTGTTGTATGTTTCTTTGTTTGTCTGCTAGTACATATCTTATAATCAATATTTAACACACTTCTCCACTCCAATTGATCTGAAATTTTGCACACTTGCATAAAGTTGGAGACAATGTATGAATCAATTTGACAGAATAAATAATTTTGAAAATTTGAAAATGTTTAGTTATATTAATAAAAAAATAAAAAAAATAACTTTATCTGCTACATATATTATAATCAATATTTAACACACTTCTACCTGTCCAATCAATCTTAAAATTTTGCACACTTGCATAAAGTCAGAGACAATGCATGAATCAATTGACAGAATACATAATTTAGCAAAAAATTTATTTTTTTTTAAATATAATAAAATTTAAAAATTAATTTTTTGAATATTTGATAGTAATAAAATTAGTAATTCATTGTACATGTGTAACATTAGAGACACTAGATTCTTTGGAAGTGTTATCTTTAAAAAGTAATTTTTAAGTGCACATTTTATTTATTATCAATTTATGAATATTTTGCTGCTTGCAACATTCATAAATTGCAATATATGTTGTCTTACAGTTGAAAGAAGTTTTTTTTTTGTTTTCTTTTAATTGCCAGGAAGATCTAAGATTCAATTGAATTTCTTGCATATTAATCAGTGAAAGAATCCATATATGACAATTTGGGTACATGTGTACAGATAGAAAGTAAAAATTATTGTGATGGTCCAAATTTGATCACTGGAAGCATTTTTAGCTTCCACCATTTTATATCTGCCATTACAATTAAGAATGTTGTATCTGGCTGTAAACATCTTTCCCAAGTTCAGGTTAAAATTTTCTTGAAAGCTTGATACTGAAACAAATATCTTTTGACCCATTCAAAGAAAAATATGTAAATAATAAACACAAATGCAGCCAAATCTAAAGTTTTGACTTGAGTATGTAATTGGGCTGTTATATATTAAAATGTTTGAAATCTCGTAAAAAATATATTTACCTTTTCAGTTTAATTTAGAATGAAGTAGAAAGCTAGATTGTATACTTCTTCTCCTCTATACCAGACATGCTATGAAACCAAAATTTACCTACAAAGTAAGCATTCATTACACACTAGAATGGCTTAGATCCTTAAAAATTTTAATTTTACAAGGAATATTACGTTTTGCACTGCAATATTAAGCAGATATAATTTTTGTCAATTAAAACTTAATCTAAAATCAATCTAATGTATGTTAATTTGTGTATGCTTGCATGTCACTGTAAATATATTGTGGCATTCAAATGGGTATCCATAATGACTACTTATTGTGTAGGGCTATATAGAAGCCATGGATGTTTACAAAAATGAGATTATTTTGTATTTATTTTTCTCCTGACATTAATAGACCAAAGAAATAGTTTAAAAAGACAATATCTTTCATTCAATAAAATATTGTGCTATGTAATAGCAACAGATTTTATGAAGTGGTATATTATTGAATTGACATTATTTTGATAACATTTGTTTTCCAGACAGAATGACCATGAAAATTTCTTGGCTACACTCCTCCTTCCTGAATCTTGCCGAACTGATGTCTTGGCCATCCGTGCTTTTAATATTGAACTGGCTCAGGTTTGTTGAATCCCCACTGTATTTGCTTGCTTTATTTAAAGAGAAAATTGTGTTCTGAATTTTAAATAGAATATGAAATTCATCTCAATTTAAGCAGGGCAAGTCATCTATCTCAAGTGAATTTGAAGTTCTTCCGATTTTTTTCCTAAATAAATGTTAAAAATGCTTCTATGGTATAAGAAGCTGGTATTACAGTCCTAATTATTTTTGGCTTTATATAGCTATGATATGAATATCATTTATGACTGCCATAAGACAATTCAATTGGTCAAGTTCAATTTTGTATAGGTACAATAAATATTTATACATTTCTTCTGATTTTTTGGTCTTTTGTGATATTCCCACCTAAATTTAGATTGGAGTGACCACAACCAGAGAACCTCTTGCGGGCATGATGAGATTGGAGTTCTGGCGTGAGACTCTGAACAATCTGTACAGTGACAGAGCACCTCCTGCACAGCCTGTGGCAAGACAGCTTCATCGGGTACCTCTCTAGGTCCTGAATTTAGGAGAAATTCTTATTTTCATATTAATTTCAAATTTTTGACATGTTACAAATTTGATGTAAAACTTACATTGCTTGTGAGGTTCAATATAATGTTGAAAAATCAGAAATTGATACCTAAATTTAATAATTTGAGTAATGTAGAGATGTATCCAATACATTTTTTAAGCACATCTGAATGTTCAAACTGACTTTGGCTAGAAAAGCAATATTATAGAATGAAGTTCTTTTCTTACAAGAAAAAAAGTAAGAAATAACTGTACTTTTAAATTTTTCTTATTACAGGCCATTAAGAAACATAGGCTGAGCAAGCGGTGGCTACGTCAACTCATAGACAGCAGAGATGAACTGATTCAGAAGCCTGGCTTTAACAGCATAAAAGAACTAGAAACTTATGCTGAGGCCTCAAACTCTGCTATTTATTATCTCACTCTTCAAGCTGCTGGTCAGTCACTCTTATTATTGGCTGATGTTAAAGTTTTGCTTGGTTATTTCAGGGAAAGAATCATTTTACAAAATCCTCTAATGCTAATAAATTTTTTTTAATCATTGACAAGTAAATATTTTGGGTCATATTCTATTGTAATGTTTTTGTGTTTACAAATGTAGACATTAAACTATTTTTATTCTTATTTTTCTACTCTGTTTTGTCATGTCTAAGCTGGACAATGACCACAAGTTGTTTGTTCAATATATATGTAATTATTTTGCTTAATGAAATTAATTTTAATAAATATAACCCTTTTTTTGTTTGTTTTGCTCAAAATTAGTCTACTTATGTGTAAGCAACTCAAGTTTAAATTGAAAAATAACTCTTATCTTTGTATTGATCAATGATATGTTTTTACAAGATTACCTATATAATTATAACAAGATTATAAGATCAATCTTAAACTGAACTTTTTTATTTTTAAATGTAATTATGTTGTATATAAACAGTGATAGATAATCTACCTCTCACAATAAATTTAGTTGGAGTTGAATCTTCAATTGAAACATTTTTATACCAATATAAGGTGTGAGCAGTGTAGATGCTGACCACTGTGCCAGTCATGTGGGCAAGAGTGAAGGAATCCTTCGTGTGCTGCGTGGGGTTCCTTTCTTGGCCTCCAAACGCCAGGTCATGCTGCCTCGACAGCTGCTTGTGAGTACCTGTTCTGCAAAGTTCAGTGTGTTGAAACTTATTGAGTTTTAGCTATGTTGTGATATTCAATTCAGGACCTGATTCCTTCTTGATTATCTTGACTTGTGTTAATTAAAAAGAGATGAAACTGAACTAGTTGTCACTTCTTGGAAAGGATCAAGGTCACCTGGAAATAGCTAGAACACTCGAAAAAACCTCTGCAAGATTTTAAACATGCACAATACATATTGCCTAAAATCCCAATTTGTTACTTGGCAGATAAAAAAAAGACATGTTGTCATTATATATGAAATCTATTGGATTGATACCGTGGCCCAGAAGTGAGGCGTTTGGAATAAGTTCATGTGCACTGTTTGGGGTTACACCTTATAATTTCCTTGTGTTTTATAGTAAATAAATATTGATCAGGCACAGCATGGTATATCTGAAGAGGAGGTCTTGCGTGGATGCAGGGAACAGAAGTTGAAAGAAGTGGTTTACGACATTGCCTCTCATTCTCATCAACACATCGAACATGTAAGTTTATCTTCATAGTGGTCAGCATCAATTTTAAGGCTTTTGAGCTCGTGAATGAAATTGAAATTCTGTTCAATTAACACCAAAAATTTGAATTTTAGTTCGTCATTATTAGCGTAGAAAAAGCAAGAGACGAATTTGCTTCACACCGTCATATGATATTCACCACATTGTATTTACCTGATTTCATTGTGTGAAAAGTACGCTTTTTTGATGCTCCCATAACTTATTTAATTTCATCGAAGTACTTTGTGTTATCTTTCAAGTTTTTGCAATCCTTTTTGTCTTCATTGTCTCTTTGACATCCTCTTCGTCTTCAATCCTGCCATTTACAAAGAATTGTGAATCAATTGTGATGAATGTCAATATGAGTCTTCCCTTGTAGTTGTGCTGTGGTAAAACTGGTATTAAAACATTCAGTGTGGTGTGGTTATCCTTTTGGAGTCGTGAATGATTTTTAGTCAGTTTTTTGTTTATCAGAAAGAGCAATTCCCCCAAAAAATAAAATAGATCATTCGTTACGGTAACAAGTCCCATTCAAACCATTAACCTTAGTTATTTATTTTGAACATAAGAGACAGAAAAGCAGATTTGTTGTATTGGTGGTGCAGGTCGATCGTTTAGGACCTCCAAGTGGTGTACATGATATCACTAAAAGTTTGGGTACTATTGATTTATCTATTATTTCTTCTTGCTCGAGCAATCCACCGAGAATTTCATCCTTCACTATTTTATTTTTCGCATTTAAAGTGTCAAAGCAAACTTATTCGTGGACTGACAAATATTTAAAGTTAAGGCTTTGAGGCTGAAACTGGAAAGTATGAACAATTTTGAGCTATAATTTCTCCTGTTTTTTCCAAGTTCCTTATATTTGAGTTGCTACGAAATCATGAATATATTACATACTGTCCTAATGTTGAAATAATCAACAAAATTTAATGCTAGACCATGGAAGATACTGTGAATGGGCAGGGTGGCCCAGTGGTTACAGTTCAGAGTACCAAGATTTTAGCAGAGAGGTGCGGGTTCGATCCCAGCTCTGTGCGCCAGTTTCTGATCCGAATCGGCAAGGAGGCCGGGCGGTTAAGCACAGCAGAATTGGAGCAGTGAGTTGTGAGTTCGAGACCGCAACAAGCTGTGAATGTTCTGCGATGTTAAGAATCGGCGACAGGCCTACGGCCTAATAAACGCTGAAAACGCTATTATTATTATTTATTATATGTAATAATATCATTTATTATAATCCTTTATTATCAGGTTGCTGGCATAAGAAAAGTATTGATAAAATCGTGATTAAAAACAAGCGGAAAGAGCATCAATTAGGATTATTGTTTGGTATAATTTGTATGCCAGATTGACTTTAAGATCTTTGTGGAAGAGGTTGGTATTGAAGATGTTGAAAAGCATGAATTCAAATTGAATAGGTATTGAAATCCATTTCTGCAGTGTACATTCCCCATCCATTAATTTTGAGCTTTTGGAAATTGGCTGAAAACTGATGAAATGAACTCAATTTTCCTCCTGCTCTTAGGTTTGTGGTAGAAATACAGTCATTTACTAGAGCTAATTTCATTGGGCCGAGGAAAGAAGGCAAAAAACATAAATTCATGTCTTCAATTTTTTTTCTAATTGCAATAAACTTGCGTATGGCGTAGATATGCAGGACTAAATATTTTCAATGAATAGTTTTGATTGTGTTACTTGCATTGATTAAACATTCTATCCCTCGACAGGCACGCGAGTTGTCTCACAAACTGACGCGTTCTGCTCGCGTAGCTCTGCTACCGGCCGTGTCGGTATCGGCGGCGCTGCAAAAGCTGCGCCTCGTGGACTTCGACGTCTTCCACCCTCAGTGGACCTCGAGAAGTTCTTCTCTGCCAGTCAAGTTGTGGTGGGCGAAACTGAGACAACGTCTGTAAATTCTTCTGTCAGTCAAGTTGTGGTGGGCGAAACTGAGACAACGTCTGTAAATTCTTCTCTGCCTGTCAAGTTGTGGTGGGCGAAACTGAGACAACGTCTGTAAATTCTTCTGTCGGTCAAGTTTCGGTGGGCGAAACTGAGACGTCTGCAAATTCTGCTGTCGGTCAAGTTTTGGTGAGCGAAACTGAGACAACGTCTGTAAATTATTCTGTCGGTCAAGTTTTGGTGGGCGAAACTGAGACAACGTCTGTAAATTCTTCTGTCGGTCAAGTTGTGGTGGGCGAAACTGAGACAACGTCTGTAAATACTTCTGTCGGTCAAGTTTCGGTGGGCGAAACTGAGACGTCTGCAAATTCTGCTGTCGGTCAAGTTTTGGTGGGCGAAACTGAGACAACGTCTGCAAATTCTTCTGTCGGTCAAGTTTTGGTGGGCGAAACTGAGACAAAGTCTGTAAATTCTTCACTGCCTATTAAAACATTGACCGCAAAATTGAGACCGAGTCTGTAAATTCTTCTGCCAGTCAAGCTGGCTGCTGTTTTGCAGGCTTCCACTTATCGGAATGTGTTCAAGTTATATTTCAGGACTCCCAATTCCGTGAACTTTGTCATCACGTTTGCACTGCAGTAGCCGATCTATTTATCATGTTGAAGTATTACGAAGTACGCCTATTGTTATTCATTGTTGGGAGTTGCTCTGTTTTAGAAGGATTAATTCAACTTTCATTAAGTATTTAAATTAATTGCCAATCATCTTTCTACTCATGGACTTCAAAATCTCAATTCCAGAATGTTATTCATAAGGCCTTAGTTTTATTCATTTAATTGAACGTTTAGAAAGCATCTTCACATATGATCCACCTTATAACTTGTGTCCATGAAGAACTTGCGTCATGTGCCGGTATACATTGCGGCATTGCCTAACTTTGCAATTGTACTACGTAATACAGTAAATAGTTGATGAAAAATTTATTTCACAAACCCTAAAATCTGATTTGATTAAATAGTTTTTATTTCTTCGGCTAAAGACGTGTGCAATTGAAGGATTTTTTGAAGGTTCTTCAAAGAATTGATGACTGTTTTAAAGGTTTATTGCAAAAAATGTCTTAGATTAGGGCCGTAATGAATTAATTATAAGGATTAATATACACGATCTAAACGTCAAAGTACATGCCTCGTACATCGCTGGGCATTTATGGCAAGATCATTTATGCGAGAGAAATACGACGATAAGGTTTGTGTGGGACGTAGCAATCCAACTTTATGGTTACATCAAAGTTGGTTCCCACGTGCGTCCCGACACAATTAATTCAATCACAAATGATACACCCTAATGATAGGTTCACGATAGTGACAACGAGGCTAGTGTCATTAGGATAATATAGTATCCGCGTCGTGCTGCACGTCTCACAAAATCACAATAACATTTTATGTGCGTTCCGTGGAAACTATTTTAAAATATTTGTAAAATACTACTCAAAAATCCTACTCAGAGTTTAGATACGAAATAACGGAAACAAAGTTGACATGCTTCATTCATCAATGTAAAAACTGCAACTGGAATGAGATTATCATGTCGCTTGTGAATACCGGAATAAACTCTTGCAAAGCAATTCCAAACTCTGCAGACAATCCAGTTTGGTTCATCCAAGAGACAAAAACAAACGGCAAACCAAACTTTGACGAATAAAATTTCCTTTGTGCACATCATGCTTTTGAGTTATGTTATCACTGTAATGCAAGGAGCAACAGAAGGTGCCAATATACAAATTATAATAATCAGTTTCATGATCATTCAAACCTTCATGTTAACCGGAGAAATAAGAATGACTGGATTACATGGGAAACGCTGAAGTTTACTATCAAACTTGATGTATAATACTATAGAGAATAAAAGCTTCCTAGTTCGTCTAGCTAAATATTCATATGATGGAAGACTGCGTTTCTAGAGTAAATTTAACGTACTCTAGAGGACGAAAGAAGCAGTCTAGTTAAAATTATCAATGGTGAGATCTAGTTAATATCTCAATTTAAAATATTAGGTTTAACTAGGAATGAATATATCCAACATTTTGAGTTGATTTCATCCCCCGGGTGTTGAATTAGCCACCATCAATAAGGCAATCAGATCATAGGACCAATAAATCAGATTTGTTCATATTCGACAGTACACAGTATACGACCTATGGCTAATAAGCATATAGATTGTTATCGTGCAATAATTTTAGTGTGTTTGACGTACTTATTCATCTATGCAGCATCAAAATATCACCTCAAATCTGAAGTGCAGTACATCGTCTCATCACCTCTGACGCAATGCTTTAAAATAGAGATTCTCTTACAGTAATAGGGAAATCAGGAGCTGAGCGTCGAACCGTAATGAGTGGAATGGCCATATAGAGTTAAGAAGAAACCACAAGCGTACTTGGGGTAGAAGTTAGGCGAAAATTTACATCATAATGACAGGATGTTTGGAAAAAATGTACATCAAATGACTAGACCTCAAGGTCAGACCTGCACTTAGAGAGCGTAGTATCTGATCCCACCAAGATAAAAAAAAAATCGTTAGAATATAGCGCCGAGTGTAAAAGAATCTCTCTTGCGTGCGCTACTTGGTTTACAAACCGTTTATTTGCGAGACATTTTTCTCATAGCTGCAAACACCTTACATAAATCAGTTTTAAAAAAACTTCGTTTTCAAATGCTAAATAATATTACAAATTAACTTTGTGCCCTGGCCCTTATCTCTTCGAACTAAAGAGTCTAGCAACACCTTTTTTCATTCGCAGCAACACCATTACACCTCTATATACTTGAAACACTAAGAAAGATTGTACTGTGTGCATCGTAATGAAGCCAGTGACCATGGTTTAATCAACGATTAAAATGTGCTGCTCAATCGTAGAAAAATTCATGATGCAAACCAAATGCACAATATTTTTCGCAATCATCGAAAGGCGCCTAACCGGATTGAAAAATTTTCAGAAGCATTTCGAAAAAGTGGAAATTACCTTCAATCTTTCTAGTTGAACATTATCCTAAATCGCCATCTAAGGTGATTATATTTCTATGCTTCAGTTAAAACAGATTGCGAAACTCATCAATCTCCATTTTGGTACGCGACCCGACAAAAAAAGTGTGGAACTGAACGCTTGATGTAAACTCTTAATCTCGAAGCCTAGAAAAGACAAATTTAACCGTTCCGTTTAACCAAGTTAGTCTTTCAATGAACCGAAAAATAAATAAGAGAGCGGCCGTTTTCGTAATACTAAAGCAAAAAAGAGAAGACAGAAACCCTTAAATAAATCTTTGGTATGTTAGGGATATTCGCCATGAGATATACGAACTCCGCACTTACAAATGCATCAACGTTAAATATTTAAAACATGTCCTTTAACTTTGACGAATATTCAAAGGAACACCGGTGTTGTCGCCAACACGATACAGCGGGAAATTGCAATATTATCTAAAATATAAACAAGAAAGAACAACATAAAGTCACTGAGGCACGTTCACTATTTTCCTTCTCGTGATGATTGCCTCATGATTTTAGTTGGGGGTCCGGCGGGAGCAGGAGTGGAGCTTCCGCAAGGACCTTCAAACATGGCAGCCATGTCACGTATTTTCCGCTGCTGCTGAGACACTGCAGACGGCTTAGATAGAGTTGCACTAGAGGCTACCTTACTGCACGAGGCACCGGCAGGTCGAGAGCTACTAGAAGTTACATTGGAAGACAACGGCAATTTGGACGACGGGAACGATTGCTTGAAAATTGGACTAGCGCTGCTACTCGGACCAGCCGAACGGACGCTGGTGCGAGTCGGTTTAGAAGGCATAGTGTCGGGTATCTTCGAGGCATTGAGAGACTGTTCATTGCGAATGTTGCTCGATATTAGTTTGCGACCATTTCCGTCGTGAGTTCCAAATTTGTCGTTAATTTTGTCAGGAAAGGATTTGCCTCCAATGCTACCAGATGGGCACAAGACATTTCTGACAATAGTTGTTCCATTTCCTTCTGGAAGGCTCTCCCCTTCTGAAACCTTTGATTGTTTCGCAAAACTTGCCTTATCAGACAGTTCGGCGTTGCAGCTAAGTGCTCTATTTACTCGACCATGCACAGAAACGTGATCAGTCGGAACTTTTGGATGAGCTGGATCGTGACTGAGGCCTCGATGAAAGCGAGGTGGTTTATCGCGAGTTTGGTTCTTATTCGTCTGGCCACCGAAGTAAAGGCCCGTTTCATACTTGGCTCGGGCATCTTTATCAGTAGGGCTTTTCGATGTGGTATCATCTTTTCCCCAAACTGAGACCAAATCTTTCACACTAACATCGTCCTTGTCAGCTACAATCTCTGGTCCTTTACGGGCACCGCTGAAACGCATGTTAGTTTGTCCTGTGAGAGGTGATGTAGACGACGTCGACTTGAGAAGTTTAAAAGATTCCGCGCACTGCGGTAAACTTCCTACTTTCGAATAACTTGAAGAGGTAGGGGAGCTATGTCGGTCCACATTAGTTAACCGACGCTCTTTCTCTACAAGTTGAGAAGTGGATAAGCGTTGCGAGGAAGATTCGTAGTCTTGTTTAAGCTCCGAATCCACACTTGTTCCTTCGATTGCACAGGTATTTGAAGAAATATTTTTTCCTTCTACGATTTTAGGTGCCGAATCCCTCGCGCGAAGGACGACTTCGTCCGCATCACGATTATTCAAGCTCAACACGTCTGATGGCTTTGGCGGCAAAAATTGATCAGTGCAAGGGACTTTTTCTGCTATGCCATCGCTCGCAAGGAATGAGTCGTCCTCAACTCGGGAAGGACTAATAGCCTTTTGTTTTAATCTTAACAGCATTTCATCTTTCTCACCTCGGAAACTCTCCGACTTGAATTTTTCTCTCAGAATCATCCTTCTTTCTTCTTTGTACTTTTCAATGCGCTCTCTCTTGATGGCTTCGTCTTCTGGCTCGATAAGAGCGTTTGTGATGTCTTTTTTTACAGGGCCGCTCTTGGCTTTGTAAGGTACATCTTCGGCCTCTTTGGACAGTTGTGCGCTATTGTCAACTGGAGTGTGCGGTTTTGGAATGTCTGGTGACGTTTTGTGACGCTGAAGAGATTGTGTTATTGGGCTAACGGGAACTTTTTCCACTTGAGAAGGATGCCAAGTTTCAGAATCAATAGGAGTATGTGTTACTTCAGTCCATACTGCTTCATCATTGAGGTCCGACGATATATCCGAAATAGGTTTAATAGACGTTTCTTGGTCTAGCAGCAATTCATTGTCCTCCTCGATTTGACTAGATTCCGGAGAACACTGAAGAGTGGGAGTGACTGGATTTGTTTCCATGTCAGTATCCATGAGCAATGGCTCCATGTCAGCGTCGTCGTTTCTTTCTCCTGCCAGTGCAGATGTGACAGCATCAGAGGAAGTATCATTCGCACAAGAAAATGATGCCAACAAATGGGAATTTTCTCCCGTAGGTGTCACATCTGGCGAACAAGATGATAGACTTGCAGTGCCTGATGATGGCGAGGTGGCCTGTGATGATGCTGGATTCGACTGCGATGATGAAGATTCAGAAGACTTTACTGAAGACCCTACACTCAAATGGGGTGAAATTGGGGTATGGTGAGAATGGAGAGCCTCTCTTTCGCCGAGTCCATCATTATCAGCAACAACAGGGACACTTTGAATAGGAGGCTGTAAAGTGGGGTTGTTGCATTCTGCAGAGACTCTGGTTACAGCGTCTATAGCCGAGGAGCCAGAAGGCGTCGGAGGAGAAAAGTTTAGGATACTAGTAGCCGGGGATCGTCGGAAAGACGGACTTGCAGTTAATAAAAGAGCTTCCGACGCGTCGGATGAAGTGACGTCATCTGTCGTGGATTCCGTCGGGGACGAGAAGCAAGGAAACACCAATACTTCTGTGGGTAAACTAGAAGATGAAGGGGTCATGGGGGATTCCAGGCATTCGGTATCATCTGCATTTTTCGATTCAACTTTTTTAAGGGGCTGACTATTTTGAATGTTCGTGATATCAACTGAATGTTCTCCCGGTTCCGAGTCGTTGTGATCGTAGGTTAATGCACAAGATACTGGAACACAACTCACGTTTCCAATAATTTTCATTGCTTCATCATCTTTGTCGTTATCGACAAGCAAATCGTTGACCTCTTGAATAGATCGACGCAAATACTTAACTTGTTGATAAACGCTTTCGCCATCCATATCCACACAGAGTTCTGGACTTGATTGAATTATAGGTGCAAGTGTTACCGTCGCTTCTGAATTGTGTATGTTGACATTTTCGTATTCAGGCTGCGACGTAAAATTATAAGCCTCGTAATCATCATCGAGTGCTGTTTCAAGAAGACCAGCTTTAGTGCCGCAAGAATTTAAACTTTCATAGGATTCATCAACCATCGCGTCATCTACCGACGAGGCATTAACGTCCGAACTATTCACGTGCGTTACTTTTTTCGGCAAAGATTTCTTCCTAATAATTGTATTGGTGAAGTGGGAATTTTCGTCAGCTCTGCTTGCCCCTAATTTCTCTGAAGAGAGGTACATCACATTTTCGTAGTTACCATCACTTTCTTCACCGTGACTCAAAATTGAGGCGCACAGAGAAGAATTTTTATCTACGTTTTCGTAAATGGGCACGTTTTCGATTGGATCATCAGCACTACTGCTGCTGATGTCGGGGGATAAAGGAGTTCTACGAATTAGAAAGTTGGACGCTGATGATGCCAGAGGAGTAGTAATCTCGGCGACTCCGTTACCGAAATGCGATTCACTGGGCGTTGAAGGCTCAGTTGTATCACTAAGGGGATGATACAGAATATCATTGAACGTAGAATCACCTTGCGGTGTTTCTGGTGAAGTGCCTCTCGGTCCAAGGCCAAGTAGGCCCTCAGTACTAGGGCACAACGAAGAAGGCCGGTGAGCGAGTTCAATACACTCACTTTTTGTTTCTCCTAAAGACACGTTGTCTACGTCGTTCTTCATTATAACATCACTACAGTTGGAGTAACCTGGGAAAGATTCGGCCATGACAGCAGGGACTGGGCTCACAGTCTTCAACCCAGTATTAGCTAATTCATCAGCCACTTCCCTAGTCTCAGTGACGCTTTTACTGACGGGAATTGCTATATGCGAGTTCACATCAGCTAAGACACCATTACTCCCACTACTACCAAGATTAAATGATTCATTATCAGAAACAGTGGCTTCAGCCAAAGACACGCTACTGTTTTCAGATGCCGTAGCACAAGGGGAACTCTGAATTTTTGTAAGTTTTGCCATGAGTTCAGGATCGATTAGAGCACTTTCAAAACTACGGTCTGAACGTGAATCTTCAAAGCTTGAATTGCCTCCTTCAATAGTGAGATCACTAGCGCTACTCTTATCATGTTCCGTAGACGAACCTTTCATTTTTTCCGCTTGCTGAGTCGAAGACCGATTATTTTCATCATTTGAAATAAAAGGCACTGATTTTAATTCCAAGTTACAAGGATGCCGTGAGGATGATAGTAGGGTATTTGACAGCTTATTGTCCTCTGTCTTCACAGTGGGTGGAGATTCTTTACTGAACCTGGGACTCCCGCTCAAAGGTTGAGATTCAGAATTTGATTCTTTGTTCAGACCCGTACAACATTCTTTCCGTGAGAGAGCTGGTGAAGCAAATTTGTGACGTAGTTTATCTTTAAGACTCTTCTTATCATATCTATTAAGATTTTCCTTACTTTTTATCGATCCAGATTCCATACTCAAGTTTTCCATATCGAGCGTAGAACGTGACAGTGATCCTTCAATAGAGGTAGATTTGAGCGTTTCATCCTCAGAAAATATTTTCATTTCTGCTTCACTAGTGTTGAAGTCAATATTAAGCTCGCTTATATCAATGAACATTTTTGAAGACTCGGGAGACAACTCGAGATCGCTTTCACCCTCCTCGGCAACGGCACCCTCGCGGGGCGCTGTCTTCCCACCGTCCCTCTCCAGGAGATTGAAGTAGGAATCGTGTGACACAGAACGATTGTGCGTCCGGGGTGATGGAATGGGACTATCATTTATACTGCCATTAGCAGCCGACGGATCATCAGTCGAACAATTTGTGTCCATATCCTGGCCGCGATGCTGACCAGCATATGTTTGCCCGTTGTTTTGCCGAGACGCGCAGATTTTTTCCGGAGTAGCAACAGCCTGTAAGGTAAGAATAATAATAGATGCAGAGCAAATGTTTATGCATTCAAAAAAGATAATGCAAAGAAACCAGACTATTAAAAATAATCAGAGTAATACGATATATTATATTATTGATTGTTAGTTGGTTAATTAACTGAATACAGACTGGCTCACATGTCTATTTGAACTCAAGTTGTCCAGTTAGCCATTTTCAACTTCACTTTTAACCACGATTACCATTGATTTCATAAAACCTGGTTCACAGTAAATCCAAGTTTTAGCAAAAATAACCCTCAATTGTAGTAAAACGTCGCATTAAGTCTCTTTAGTCGGTGCTCTGAAGTGGAAACAGGATCAAACCTTTGAGTTTCTGTTAGTTGATCCCCCTTGTGACGCGGGAGTAGACACAAGTGATTCTTCAGATTTGACGGGACGAAGCTGCCTGCCCACACCAGAAGCTGCGTCCACCCTCAACCCGCATGCCTTATTACCATGCCAGGGTAGGAGAAAGTTAGTCGGTCTCCAGGTAGTTAGAGGTAAAAACCCAAAGATGAATCTCAGGTCATGACAAAAATCGGGTTAACAGGCAGGGAACGAAAATATCTCATTCTATTTCTTAACTTCGGACCAGGTTTTTGAACGAGAAGACAATCAAAAAATGTGAAGGTCAGTAGTATAATAACAAGTTGTTGCAAGAAAACGACACCAGATCAGTCGGATTAGATCGAGGTAAATTTTTGCGGAACAGGAAACACGAAAAACTTAATTTTTCTCTGGACATGCCTGGGAATTTTGGTATAAGATGAGACCGAAAAACGGGGCACACATATTACTGATAGGATGATAGGAGAAAGAATTAAATCAAAGATTAAACTCAAGTTAGAGTCAATACTTTATTGAGATTAATGAAACATTGCATGTGTTAGGAACAATTTCCGAAAATTGAGAAAAACAAAATTACTGGAGTTGGAAGTTTAAAACGCCAATCCATATATTCTTACGGAAGCTGTCAAATTGAGATCAAATGGCGCAGAAATTTTTCGGTCGTGCTGTAGTTCAGGGAGGGTTTGTTTCGAGAGTGTGCGTCCTTTGCTGAAAATGTTCTTCCAGCCAAGCGGAGATTTTTTCTGCTTCAGACTTCCGCCTTTACGGTTCGGCAGCTCTATGACGGTGTGATAATTCTTGGGTAGAGACTGAGGTCCACCACCTGAAAAATGCATTTCGATTAAAAATATAGTATGCAACCTCCATTTCAATCAGATTGTACGCAACCTTCCTACATTGATGGAAACATCATTATTAAAACTCGGTATGTACCAAAAAGTGTGAAACATTTTTGCTCTTTATAATTCCATTTATTCGAGGCAGCAGGCAACGTCTTTCGCAAAAATTGACCTTCGCTACGATATTTAATGTTGTGAGGAACTCTTCAGCCGTGCGGTGTTTGCTCACCAACCATTTTAAGAATTTCGCGGGTAAACTAAATCTACAACCTTAAAAATCTGATTATGTAATTTCCAGTGAAAACTTACCAACTTCAATGTACTTCTGATCGGGCTTGATAGCGGCAGTAAGAACGCGCAGTCTGGCCTCCTCTATGGTGAGGAGCTTGGTTGGTGTAGAGATGGCCAGGCTCTTGGGGCGACTCTTCTTAGGTGTGCCAGCTACGTCAGTGAGATGAGTGCCGTATCGGATAGGCCGAGGTGAGGGTGAAGGTTTTTGTTCACAGAATATGAGCTCCACGTAACGGATGAGATACTCCGTCACGACTGCTTGTGTGCCCACATCCTGTGGTCACGAGTCCAGAGCATAAAATTTTACAACGATCATAGACTAGGGCAGAATTTAGTGCGATATTAAATTATGAATCATTTCATTAACGATAATCTTTTATGGAAGGTGTCGGAGAAAATTTTTCACCACATTACGTACGATTGTGACTCGTTGCAGTAACTTTGTGCATCATTGACCGTATACTACAGCAAAAAATGAAATGCAACGTCGAGCCAGTTAAAATATTCACTTTGTATTTCAAACGAGAATAATGAATATTGTTATGCTTTATCAAGAAAACATTCCTGTTAAAATACTTCTCAAAAAAAAAAAGCTGAACGAAATTCGGCATTTCTGTCGAAACCACATGTCGATCGGCAGCCACAATACATAGACGGCATAAATAGGTCCTAAAATAGTGGCTGGTAAACATAGGATTTTTGTCCCAAAAGAAGCAGTCTGACCTGCAGCGCCGCCACCCCGCCCTCTTCGAGTTCCTTGCAGCGGAGCAAGTTTGGTGCCCACACGATGGCGATGTTCTTAGGCGTCATGCCCGTCTCGCTGCTGTGGCACGCCACACGAGCCAGGTGCCTAATTAGGTACTCCAGCGTCCTGAAACATAAAGGTACTTTATATAATCAAATGATAGATAGAAAATCAACCGATTTCAGAACACTGATAATATTGTGTCATTTTATAAATTGTATTATTTAGCGTGGCTATTCAAGACGTAGTATCCTAGTAGCGATCCACAGATCACAAAACAGGAAAAATTATTGCAAAAATATTATTGGAACGCAGAAAATTATAAACTAACGCAGAGAAATTATTGGAGCAGAAAACTTAAACGATTGAAAACTGGAATTACTAAACGATAAACATGTAATTTCAATTAAGGGAAATTTTGATTGCAATATAAAAAGAAGTATAACCTGGAGTTAGGAGGAGGAAGTTGCCTGACGACGTCCCTGACGTGCAAGAGTCTCTCCTCTTCGCTCTGCGTAACGGCGGCGACGAAGCTCTCGTAGAGCTGGTACGTGAGCAGCGGGTTCGGCAGCTCACGGAAATACATCTTAAGCACGCTGCCCACGCAGTGGATGTCTTGCAAGATGCTTTCGTCACCGTAAAGATCCGGAATGCGGTCTTCATCGAACGCGTTCCTAGGAGAAAAATTATTAGAACATTTCAAACATTATGATGTAATGAGGTTCAGTAAGTAGTCCGAAATATATTATTTTAGACAGCATATTTAGGTAAATTGAGCATACCTCTCCGTATTCTAGTTTCAAGTGTAGAGAGGTAAGTGCTTATGAGCATACGGTACCTCTCCGTATTTTAGTTTAAAGTGTAAAACAGATAAGTGCTTATCCACATTTAATTACACATCTGAATGAAATTTAGCGATTTCCGTTCTACAGAACCAGAAGGTGAAAATCCTGCATGGTGGCTTAAAATAATTCCACTCTTCAATACTTTATATACAAACCTTAGCTTCTGGATATTAGAAGTTATGCCAGAGAGTCTGTAGATGCCGTCGACAGTTCCGTGGCTTTCGATGAACTCAGCACAGCACTTGAGCACCATCGGCAAGTTGTGGCCAGAATTTGACAAATGTTCACCCAAGTCGCAGCCAAAAACTCGTTCCTTCAAAATGCCTTGGCGCTTGAGCTTGCGTCGGGATGGTCGGGAAAGAATAAAGCTCCTGAAAGAAGGGAGAAAAATAAATAGAGCAGTGTATTTATATGAGCATATCACTAATGAAATGATTTAGGTAAAAACAAGAAATTTTTGATCCAGTTCTCTGAAAAAATAACAATGCCTATATTATATTGAAATACCGCAAACTTTAACCTTGTAAATCCTTCCTCCTAAAATACTGCTTAGTGGATATTTTTCTCTTCTTAATTAAGGTACTACTATTGTTAGAGAAAATTGAACGTGAAAACAAACATAAAATAAAATATGAACAGGATACAGGACAATCGTAAACCAGGCTGAAGAAGAAGCACGGTGAGTACCTGAAGAAAGCGATGAGCTTGCCATGCTTCCTGAGCACAGGCTTGGTAGGAGCGGCGGCGCGTCTCTGCAGAGGAGAGGACGGGGCACAGCGACTGCCTGCAACACCCAGGGGGTGCGGGTGTAGAGCCTGGGGCACCTGACAACAAGTTGTAATAAGTATTCAAATTATAAATCAATTAATACTAAGTATCAACATAATAAATCAATCAATAATAAGTATTAAATAATAAATCAATTAATAATAAGTATTAAATAATAAATAATTATTAATAAGTATTAAATAATAAATCAATTAATACCAAGTATTAAATAATAAATCAATTAATAATAAATATTAAATAATAAATAATTAATTTAATTTATTAATTTAATAATTTACGACAAACTGGGCAAGTCCCGGTTCAGAGCGAGACAACCAGGGGGATAGAAATGACTGTATGGTGCGGACATTGTCCCGGTTCAGTCGAAGTGGTAACTTTTTACCTATATCGTCCCGGTTGTCTCGCTTTACTCTATTTACCCATCTGTTGCAGGCTTTTAGCTCGTAACTGCTGTAGGGAGAAAATGAGCAAGATCTAACATTATTATAATTCAATAAAGAGAAAACACGTACGTTGTGCTGCTTTCATTGTTGTCACCACTGCCTTCTTCACCCTCATCTTCAGTGCCGTCATCGTCTTCGTGGGAAGGATGACTGGATGTCTTCTTTTCCTTGTTGCTGCAAGGAAGTAAAAGAGGACGTGTCATAACTCGACTCTCATTAATAATAAGTATTAAAATAATAAATCAATTAACCTTAAGTATTAATATAATAAATCTATTAATACTAAGTATTAAATAATAAATAAATTAATACCAATTATTCTACTAAGCCAGAGTCGAATAAATTATTTGATCAACTCAGCTCCCACACTCGAGGCACTAAACCATCGGATGTGAAGTAGCTTAATCCACACTTAAATAAATAAATTGAAAATCTGCTTGGTTAGAATATTAGAATAAGTTATTTAGTATGAATTAAGCAGAAATTCTGGTTCAAGATTTTGAGTGCGATAACGTTCACTCTAACATTGCATGCAAAATAAGACTTTCAAAACTAATTTATTTTAATTTTGGGAGTGCGAGTTTTCATTGGGATTTCAACGGGATGGGAAATATTATGAAAAACGATGTCGTACACGAGCGTTTTTTTATATTTTTACCAATTCAGTTTTTTCATACAGAGTTTCGCTACATACAAATAGTAGGTATACTGTTGATACGTCAGTTATTAACACACATCATAAGTTTGATAATTAGATACATGAAATTAGTTGCGAAGATGCAAATTTGTTACCTTATCACCGATGACTTGTACACACTCGTACGGGAAGAAGCCCACTTGAAAGCCCCGCTTGCCTCTCCACCAGACGCTCTCTTCGGCCGGAGGCATGTCGATCACGCTGATCATGTCACCAACCTGTGAGGCAAGATACCATCAACACGGGGGACCGAGGGACATCTAGCATTAATACCAGAGCAGAGGACCGAGGTACCGTACATATAGCATTAATACGAGCCCTAGAGACCGAGGTTTATCTGGCATTAATAACAGAGCAGGGGACCAAGGTACATCTGGCATTAATACGAGCCCGCAGGGGACCGAGGTATAGGTGCGTCTAGCATTAATACGAGCCCAGGGAACCGAGGTAAGTTCGGCATTATACGAGCCCAGGGAACCGAGGTACGTATTGCATTAAAACATTGATACTGTTCAAGTCAGGACAAGGCGAAAAGAACCATACACGTGTCGTGAAAAACCAACTTCAAACTTATTGATCAGTTGTAGGTCAGAAAATAATTACCGAGGGCTGTATGGTGTAAAACTTATAACACTTAATGCGATACTCAATAGACACCTACAACTACCATACTATAGAATCAATATGTGCACATTTGAATACATGTAAAGATTTCGAAACTAACGGCGTAAACCGGGCCATCCAATGACGAAGTTTTTAACTTTCTCCTTCGCGTTGCAGTTCAGTAATGGCAGCAAAAGCAGTCAAACGTAATGGGGGAAAATACGATGCGACCTGCGGCTTGACACTCCGACCAACTCACTTAAACAAACGAAAGTAAGCAAGATTAATAGTCGGCTGGCGCTTCGAATTGCCGCGGAAAACCAAACATTGTAACTTCTGAGAGATCAAGAAATATATACGCGCAGGGACTGTGCACATAATATGCCGAATGATAGTAAACGCAATTCGTCTATTAACTCAGTTTTACGTATCACACACAGCATCACCCCGTTTAACGCTAGTAATGTACAATAGAAAATATTATTAAATTATAAAGATTTCTGAACAATAGAAAATATTTTGTATTTTCTTAAATAACAGACACTTGAAGCAATTGCTTCAAAGAGCATAGAAAAGGAATCTTTACTCAAGAGTAGATACAAATATTATCAGAACTAACGAAATAATAGAAAAAGTGTTCCTAAGTAAGTAATTTTGAATGAAACTTTAAAAAAGGGAAAATGACGCTCATGGAAGACTCGGTGCACGGAATAATAATTATTCCGAAGAAAAAATCCCAATACTATTATTTTAATAGACATTCAAAGACGAAGTTGCTGCGGGATTTATGACTTACATCAGTGATTGCTAAACTCACATTTAATGTAAGTCATTGCTGCTCTCATTAAGCTTTAATATAACGTTTCTCGTACACATGGTCAAATATGTATCGGAATTAGGGCCATGATGGATCAAGCAGTACTTATCATGAGTCAGGCAGCGTAGCCTATTGTCATGAAAATCACATTATTACCAAGAACACGGGAATGTGAGGACATAAATGTCCCCCCGCCCCCCGGTCATCATAATTGCAATCGATTGTTAGGCCCAGTCCCTATATACAGTTCTACTCTCCCGCCAACTACTTAGCTGCGTGAAACATGAGCCAAAGAGTGTCGGCTAAACCAAATCATCATAGCACTATTTCAGAATTAACTATTTTTATGACTTCCGTCATAAAAATGACGACGATTTCAGAATTACAGGGATCTATGTAAACAGGAAGTGTCGAGAGTTCCATTGAGAAAAGCACAGCGCAACAGTCTAGTGTTCTCCAATAATCAATATCGTATACACATGGCCATAGCGCGTGCAGCTGAACATATCTAATAACGAACTACCTTCCAGACAGAGCATCACTACGCAAACAATGCTGCAGCCCGCATATCAAAGAGCTACAATTACCAAAATATCATATAGGAATAGCTGTACCGGTACTCTTGACACAAGTCAGGAATTATCTAGTTTATTTTTAGGGGTAACGGGAACGTGACGATATTGCGCGGCTCGTAGAATATATAATCGTTGTATGCTCGTACTAACTGTCTAACGCAACCACATAATATGAATCAACCTTAAAAAAACGAGCTTTACGAACGAGTTACCTTAGAACGTGAGCTCGCGGAACAGAAGTAATAATATACTTTATCGAACATCAGAGGCGAATCTTAGATAGCCGCAAAATCTCAGGCCGCTGGTTTGGCGACTTCTGTCTCCTTATTTCTCACTGTACAAGGATCCCTCGCAGTAGCAGAAGTATCCATAATACAGTGACATATATCGGTGGTCACGTTATCGTAGGCGCTGGCCCCGTCTCCATGATTTCTCGGACCGAGGGTCGCTCGGCCGTCCCCATCCGTTGGAGCCGCCATTACTCGGATCGTAAAGCACGCCGTTAATCGCAGCAGGCCAGTGATAATTTAGCGCCTCGACGCTCATGGAATTCAGGCAATACACGCGAAGCAATCGAGTGGGACATTATGAAAACTGGAGCTACTGAGAAACTTGGCGTGGTCATTGGGTAACGCGAAAGGCGTGGTAATGATCTTATAAATAATATATTTATTATTTTAATACAACGCACAAATAAATTATTGCGTTGAACTATAAATGAGATTCGTCAAGGAACCAATAGAGCAAATTGGGCGATGAAACTATTACTAACATGCCAGAAGCTGATTAATTACTTGGAAATTAATCAAAGTTCTAGTACATCCGCTTTACATAACTAATAAGAAGAGCTTGGTAATAAATTATTGATACCATACGCAGAGCTTATTTTAAATTCCCGATACCATCACCAGTCCTTACAAAACAAGGAGTCTATTATCATCGAGCCTAGGCGTATTTCTATACATTTGCGTTAGAAATATTGAGCAAAGAATGTACAGACAGATGCACATGCACAGGCCAGTGCATGGGTCTCAGTTAGTAACAGAACACCATCAACAGTTTCACTTCCGGTGGTCTTGGACATCCTGGGACCCGCCCGGTGCGTGGCACACACTAGTTGAATTAGGCATGTGCTGCTGCATCAACATATTTGCGCGGTACTGTTTCATTTCCCCGCAACAGGAATTATGGGTTGACTTTGACAGGCACATGCAAATAGATAGAAGAGGACAAGTCTTAATAGAAAACACTCGTAAGAATAAATAAGCTTCCTATCACTGGCAACCGAACAAAAAAACATTTACCGATATACTACCGAAGTATAAATCCGTTTCATTTGACGCCCAAAAATGTCAGTACAATAACCACTTGAAAGTAAATTAATCGCTAACGATTCAATTTTGAGGATGAGGAGACGAATGTCCTCAGACGAATCAAAAATGTAAATTAGTTTGAAGTTCAGTCATGAAAGAGAATGAGCAGCGATAAAAACTGACTTCAGCCCCAAAATATATAAATAATATCTTGATAATAAATGCAATTATTGAACACGTACCGTATCCATATTGCACCAACAGAACAAAAACGATAACAAAATCAATTCTTAATCTACTTATTCTCTAAACTATATGTTATGCTCGTTCTACAAAAAAACTATCACACACGAACAACATCTGATCCCAGCACAGTTTATCAACTCGTAGCAGGAAGGGAGAGCCAAGCAAGAGACCAGCGCGTCAAGAGCAAGGGTCGTTAATCGCGACGTCAGCGGCTGTGCAGTAATTTTTGTTAGTGGTTTGGGGGCCGCGCATGGCAGCGCAACCTTCGAACACAGCAACACCTCTGAGCACAGCTTCCGAACAGAGCAACACTGCTGAGCACAGCTTCCGAACACAGCGACACTTCTGAGTACAGCTTCCGAACACAGCGACACTTCTGAGTACAGCTTCCGAACACAGCGACACTTCTGAGTACAGCTTCCGAACACAGCAACACTTCTGAGCACAGCTTCCGATCAGGGCGACACTTCTGATCACAGCTTCCGNACACTTCTGAGCACAGCTTCCGAACAGGGCGACACTTCTGAGCACAGCTTCCGAACAGAGCAACACTTCAGAGCACAGCTTCCGAACACAGCAACACTTCAGAGCACAGCTTCCGAACACAGCAACACTTCAGAGCACAGCTTCCGAACAGGGCAACACTTGAAAGCAAAATTTCCCTAATAATTTCTTGGGAGATGTTGAATAGATCATCGGATCTTGAGTAAATTCAATGAGAAATTTTAACTGTAAGTGATCCACGCTGAATATTCGAATTTTCAAAGTATTCTCGAGGCAACACTTTCAGCTTGTATGGAAAGACACTAGAATACACCTTCTTTTTCGCTAGGCAAGTTACACTGAGAAACCCAAGATCACGTAAAAACATTTTTAAGTAGAACCAAAATATTCTGTCCAGGCAAAGTCTAGTTGGAATAGTTTATAAGCAACAAATTGACGATGCAAAAGAACCTGTCCGCTCGAAACAAAGGAAAGAAGAAGCCAGCTTAATATATGAAACTTCTATGCATGACAGTGACACTTGACTTTACAGGCGAAATGTTTATTCCTGTCGCAAATGATTCAGTGGCGGTGCACGAGATAAATTACATGGGAGAAGAGATGATTTGTGCGGAAGACAAGATTTACAACCGCAAGCAGCAAGCCAGTGAGCGGAGTCACCGTCACTACGCCCACGTCTAGTCACACCTACCGAGATCCCCCAGCTCTTACAAAGTCAGGAATATCTATGGACACTGAACTGCAGACCGACGACTGGCAGTAGCCGCCTACGGTTTTAAAATGAGACATAGAAGTTAGAACTGCCGTGATGGTAAACGAACCTCGCAGTAGCGGAGCTTTGCATGAATGTAAAATATAGAACGACTTTATTCAAGTTGCTCTCTCATTATTTATCATCAGTTACTCTAATGCAGTATAAGAAATAAACGTTATTGAGCCCAGCGTATTCACTGACGCCTTTCAATCAGCATTTAAATGCGGACAAATGTATTGGACAAAAACGTAATCTAATACTTCATAAAACGAATGTTGGCGTTTCAAGCAAAAATAGTAATTCTGCTTTGCTGGTCAATAACAGCAAAATAATGCAATAAAAATATTGCGGAGCAGCCGACAGTAAAACCTAAACTAAATGAAATATTTCGGGAGCAATTTTTTAATGCAACTCAGAGAAAGTTCGAGGCAACAAAGACTCGCGACTGCAACAAGAGGAATCAAGAGCGATGGGAAAGAGCTCAGAGGGAGCACAGGTGTCGATAGCCGCGGCGGTCGACGGTGAGTAAGAACAAGCAACGTCCGTTACGTTGGTTCCTACAGAGCAAGCGTGTGGAGGTGGCCCTTAACAAAGTATGCATTTCGAATGCTGAATATAAACTATCTAAAACTTTTGAAGGCATGAGGGGAAAAACTAATAATAAGAAAATGAAAATAGAGGGTTGTAGATTAAAATTGTTAGTAATTTAATTACGATAAATTGTAGATAAATTACTTTAAGTACAAATTTTGTGGATGGAAAAATTGCAGTTATGCAATGAATCATTAAAAAACTAAATCATTAATGTACTGTACTTAATTCAATTGATGTAAAGATTCACATTCTTTTCGCATCAAAAAGACTGAAACATTACCGGTGAAAAAACGTTGAATACAAAAGGTTAGCTTTTTAAGGCATGATTATTTTGCATCAGCCACAAATTGAGTGAAGAAAAATTAAATTCCAAGAAAGTCTGCTAGTAATTATGAACTTAAGATAGCCCATGAATGAATGTCATGAATTTTTGGATGTTTTTCATCACTGATTCATCAAACCTTCTCTTTGTCTTCCAGCCTAATTATTTGGAACATGATCGCTTGGAATTCCATTGGGAATAAAATACATACACAATGAGCCCAATTCGTCGATTGTTTTCCATATAACACAGCTAATCCGAAGTGATGATCGAAAAATTTCTACTAGAACACGGCCAGTTGCGAAAAGCTTTGCTAAGAATTCCGAATAAATATTGGCATAGAATGCTGGAATAACCAAACTGAAGAACGTAAACCTAACTTCAGCTCATTTAATGTTAATCATTTTCAATTGACGAAGAATACCAAGAAGCCTGTGCTGCAGAATGATTCAAGTTAATGTTTTTTATTTCTCCTATACTGTCGATTATTTGTTCAAAACATAAGAAGTTTACAATTATGGGACAAGGCTGAACATAGAAGATAGAGGGGACGTGCGAGCCGAAGCTTGTCTTAGCGCAGAAAGCTGGTTAAGTGAAGTTCTACAAGACCACAACAAAAAACGTTAACAACACCGGAAGTGCGAGAAAAAATCTCAGAAAAACTAACGCAAGGTGCCGGAGAAGAGGCCACCCTAACTTGCACAAGACTTCGTGTTTCATGCGACGAACAAATTCTACGCGGCATCACTTGATAAACAATTTGATGCCGGACAGAGTCGGAACAGCGTCTGTGGAATAGCGTCGAGATAAGCAAGCTTGAAAGACACGCGCGGTCTAGAAAAGAATCTCTTGCGAAAACTCAAGAGCGTATGAAGTGATAACGTAGCCCTAAATTGAGGTCGTTAAACTTTAAAGGGTCTATACGAGGCAAAGAATTACTATGAAACGCCGGCTGAGAATTGTTGAAATGAATTCTTCTACCAGCGTGATGGTATCTGAAGTGCAGTTATCGATAAAATGTTACAGCGTAGCGGCGGCAGGCGGCACGACAGAGACTAATCGGATTAGTGAATCAAGTAGCAAATGGTTCAATAAACTAATGTAATATTTAAATACATTTATAAAATTTTAAAAAAATGTGAAAAGTGATTCAGACAGATCCCCTTTTGTTACTGAACTATTCCTCTTTCGTGCATATTTTACATACACTAGCAACTGCTTCACAGCTTTTGGGTAAGATTTAAATCTGGGCTGACTAGGCAACTGCAATAAATCAATATTATTTCCTGTTAGCAATTTCATTACCCGCGTGTTTGTATATATTACTATATTATGTAACGACTGTTATGTCGCAGCAATGTCGCTCATTCCAGAAGATTATGTGCGCAAATATATAGAACAACCATATGGCTTCACTGATATAATGCATTTCTTTTATGGGACGTCATAAAACATATGGAAAGCCCTTCATCATGGCGCTTCCTCCCAATATTGGACAGCGGGTTTGGCTTTGCTAGTTTGCATTCAGGATCATTTCATGGCTCAACACACTGGCGCTCATATTTCTTCCCCAAAGTTGGATTTCATTTTTATCTTACTAAACTATCGATTAAAACTCCTCAGGCTCACATATACTCATTGGCATACTTAGTGCTATTTAGCCCGAATAAAGGAGGCTTGCAGTGGAACTCTGGAACAGTCCTGTGGCTTATTACAGCCCTAATTACAACAGAAGTATTTCTTAAATCCGACAGTTCTCTTTGGTCAATATAAAATACACCAGGCGTTGAAAAAATTTCCTGAAACTTTTGTTCCTAATCCATAAGCCTTAGTATCCTTAGTATTTGTTTGGGACATAGCATCCCAGGCCACGATGGATCGCCGCCTAAGCCGTGATTATTATTCTACAAGAATTTCATACAGAAATAACGTGTTTTAAACGAGCAATCACGAAGAAAATTTTCGATACCCACAGTAAAACAGTCTCATTAAAACAAACCAATAACAAAAAAAATCATTTTAAACAGAAAATATTTCACAGCCAGAAGTCGCTCTTTGACCTGCTGCTGCTGAAACAGCCGGGCTATCTTTCCGTAGCAGGTAATACAAGAAATTTTATATCACAAAATTTCAACAATTGATGTTTTGACGAACCAAAATACAGGCCGACGTCAACTCAAGACAAGCAACCTCATGTCTGGCTCAAGGAGCAGAGCATAATTGTGTTACAGCGCATAACAACAATGTTATGTACAAAACTGCCTGCAAACGGCCGCTCCTGATGAAGAGGAGGCCAAAAAAATATCTATGATACCATCAACAGGGCGACAAAACTTGGGTGCGGACTATGGAGCTGCAAAGGCGCGTTCGGCATTTTCACTTCACACTGAAACGTTATTTTAATTCATACTATAAAGACAAAAATAAAACGTTTAAATATATCATCACGAGCAAACAAACTGAACCGATAATAAAATGAGAACAAAATGTACACTTTACGACGTTGTTCGTAATGATATATACATGTTACAAAAAGTTCTTCAAGCAGATGTGCGCAGTACTGCAAAACATTAAGGCAATCTCCGATCGGCCTCATCATGCAACTGTAAAGTTTGCGTTAAACTGCGACGAAGGCAAAGGGTCTGCGTAGGCTGGCTAAAGGTGAGTGTGCGAACATGGAGTGAAAGCGGCGTGGCACGCGCGCGTATTGCACACCATGAAGGAAAAGAACGCTCCTGGTTCAGCGAAGAGCGAAATTGAAAAAATTATAGAAGTAAATTAAGCCTATTAAGTGAAGGTAGAGTGGTAGTAATAAATAGCCCGTATAATGCATTAACTATCATCCATCAGGGATGTATAAAAAGCCTTTCAGAAGGCAATACTTCGATACATTCAGAAGCCAATGCATTAAGAATTATACCTAGCTCGTGCCAAAGAAGGAAACGAGACCTTGCGTTAGAGAACGTATATTGAATTAAATATCACACACACAGAGTTGATGCAGCGACTATCAGTAAGGCAGACATTACTACATTAAAAGAAAAGACAGGAAATGAGCGTTGCTCCCATAACGGCCATGGGTGAGCTGGGCACTCTGTAAGATTAGCTCATGCGAAACAATGAGGACCGAAGAGCCTCATTGGGCGACGCATTTTTGGCTCGAGGACGACATTGAACAGATCTTGTGAAGGATGCGCCGTCACGGCTACACCAATTGATGCCTGCCAGCTTCAAGGTTAATGTCTTCCGGGATTTTAACAACCATGTGGACACAAAAGTTGAAACAAACAGCAATCATCATATAATTTAACTGCTGTTGAGCGTCTCATTAGTGAGCGAGCTCTAAAACAAATGACAAATATTTACCAACCTACAATGTGCGCTTGAAGCACAAAATCGTTAATAAACTTCAAATAAAATTTTTAACGTGAGGTTTGCTGAATGGAGTAAATTCAGCAAGCGGCTTGACAAAACAAAATTTTGCATTCAATTTTCAAGAGCAAAAGCTTATACAAAAATATAAATAAATAAACTTAAAAATTAATCATAGTAGGTATATTTTACCGTTAACATGTTCGTTTCATTTGGCGTATTTCGCCAACTGCAACATATCTAAATTGTCAGTTTTTACTTGAAAAATGTAAATTTAATAGAAAGTGTGGTAATTAAACAATAGTTTGAGGCCATCGTGGTGCAACGTTGCCACAATTAGCATGCGCGGTCACGCAGCAGAGCAATTACAATGCAATAACGCGAGTGCCATGAGCCTCTAATGCGCAATTATACAAAACAAAACGGAATGTAAAGTGTTACGTACGAATAATAGCGTTAAAGTGTAAATATATAGAAGGAGAAGGACATATTGAAAAGGACGAGGGCATAATATAGAAGGACGAGGGCATAATATAGAATGACGAGGGCATAATATAGAAGGACGAGGACATACCGAAAATAAAACATAACTTCTCATTTCGTGCTTCATAATAGAAGGAATTAAGCTCAATTTTGCGCTGAAACGGCCGTTATGAAATGGTCACAGCATTTATAACCTAAACTTGCATCCTGATACAGCATTCAGCGGTGTGACCAGCGGTATTTAACGCATAAACAAATGCAACAAAGCATCATGTACGACTCCATCTGCGGGTTTAGTCAAGTGTCAAATTATTGCAACAGAAATTCATAGAAACCGAAACAAAAAAGATATTTTTCTAGTGCAACTTCGGGAAAAATTACTTATCGAAAAACGTTCACATCCTTCATTGAAAAGCCGATAGCTTCTACGAAATTCGTTCAGGAGTTGACAATTCTACAGGTTACGTACATTTTTTTTCTTCCTTATATGATCTACATCTTAATTTTCAATTTATTTTGGAACGAAATTATTTTGCTAACATGATAACATTAAAATTCCAGTGCCTGATGTGATGGAAACAGAAGCCAGAAAAACTTCTTGGAAGGTAAAGCCAAAGCCACGGAGTTATGGTCTAAGCTAGCCAAGGCTTGCAGGTCTGTGTAATAGATAAGGCTGGTCGCGGCCATACACTGCGTCCATTGTGACAAACCCTCGCCACAGAGCACATATTTTACATACGAGAGGGAGTATATATATTGAGAAAAAGAAGCACCAGGAAATGCTCCCGGAGTTCGAATAATTGTGGATGTTAAGAAGTAGTTCCAATGAATCTGAATCTCAAGTTCAGGTGAAAATGCATGGTTAAAATTCAGATCATCTCTGCTTGCTTGTTGGCTCCAATACACGAACAGAAGATAATTTCGTGAGAGATAACAATTCAAAAGATAAGGCCGTTTAAAAATTGAAATGAATGGGGGAAAAACAAATATTGCAGCGCGTAGCTAATTTCTTCTTCAACTTTGCACAAAATCCCAGGTATAACAACGCAAAAAAATTATCTAACAAAAGCCCAGGCGATGAAACATAATAGCACTGGATCTAAAATTGGATTATTTTAAGAGGAACGATTACATAACTTCGCGCCTGTCAATGAAAACGTTCGAAGGTTGCAAGATATTGCGTGGTAGTGCGTTTTGACATAAATTTTGTGCAATTGCGTCAACTCTCCGTTGAAAGTAACAATGCAAAAGATGAGTATTATTAATTTCATAAAACATGTGCATAAAGCGTACGGAAGACCAAGGTAGCAGACAGAAGCAAGAGCAGACGCAGCGATCGAGTTCAGCGTACGCCTCAGAACTTGTCTCTTGTCCAAATACAGAAGCTGCTTTCAGGTGAGTGACCGAAGCAAAGCCGGCATTCAAATCTGAAATCTAAGACAGAGCAGCCGTAGGCAGAGAGGCTGAGCAAGATGAATCAAAGCAGCTCTTGAAAATTATTGGGATATACTAACTTGGGGGACATGCTACGAGCCTAAGAATTGTTCTGTTTTTCCGAGAAATCTTGCTATCATGAGCGACATGGATTGCGATACTCAACGTATATATACGTTCCTAATCATATTTTCGCCGAAATAACAAATCAACGCCAACACCGTGATTTATACTGTAATATCCCCAGTAGACAAATCAGACCAAAAATATCAAGAACATGACTGCATTTATAAGCTACAAGAATCTTCAGTCCATTGACAGAGATTAACGGAAGTGCAAGATCAGTGAATACGTGTGCTTTGAATATCTTTCACCGCTAGCGAACAGTTAGCTTCTTCAATATAATCCAGTAACCCCGATACTAACATTGCATTGAAACTCTTACAAAGGAAGCTCACACTCAAAGAGTTTATACGAGACCCATGGGAACGGCAATGTTCAAAGGACTAATAGGATTAGGATACAGCAGACAACATTGCGATAAGATACGAGAGCCAGCTTTCGCAAAGTAAAAGTGCATTAATGGTCTATAGTAAATGATTACTAATTTGGAACAAGTTGTCTGCTGCTAATACAACGAACTTGCATGTGAGCCCGAGGCTGCAATATATTACATATATAATCAGAGAGCTGCCTCAAAATTTCGTTCAACAGCACTGCAGTTGCGTGGCAGTGAAAGAGAAATAGGCAGTTTGCATCTAAATGTGATAATTTTAATAAAAAATATATTTCAGGGGTCTTCAAACAACCCCGTCTAATACACATGGCATTCATATAAATACGAGTTGGATACGGTACGAATGCACAAGACACAAAAACAATATCTTTAGGTCGTCTCAAAGCGTGTCAACGGCGCTTCCGGGAAAGAATTGTTCTCATATATAGTTTTTAAACACGAAAAAATTGCATTGAAACATAAAAAATAGTAACATCGTTTTAGTGGCAAAACACACTTACGGTCTAGTTCAACATGTACATGACATTTATAGGCAATGTTCCGACAATATTTTCACGGCAGCAACCCGTCACAAATGGCCTGTTACATATTTTTACAGAATCATGGACAATTTTCCGACCGAATATACACCGCAATTCACTGTAGCCAACGGCCGTTTAGTATACTGGATTTATACTGTATAAAAATACCAAGCACTGATAGATAGCATTGGTTCTTGCAACTATAAAAGCAACATTATATAATATACAAGAGCAACATTATATAATATATAAGAGCAACATTTTCACTTGGCTTGTAAGGCTGTCCCCGTAGCAGGGGAGGCCGCGATGGCCTGGAACAACCTTCAGCACTGGGTCAAACTAACCCGACTTCCGCCCCTGTGTCAGGAAATTTCACCGCCTATCACACGCTCTACGTTGAACAACCACGGTAACAATGAAAAATATGAGCTATAGTGAATCACGTAATCATTTTGTCAGTAAACTATTAAAGATTGCTCATTACATGTCGCCTCATTGGCCAGAGGAAGTGTATTTTATTTTTTCAGTTGCGCATAACGATCATGCACAGCCAAGAACTACATAGCCAGATCTATATTATGATATTTAATCTCGAATAGCATCAATTTATGGCTCAGTGTAAAATATTAATGCAGGATCTCAAAGACATATTGTTTTCTAGATCAATTCTAACGTGCTACAAACGTAAATACTTGTTTAGTGTTCTTCTCAAGTACAAAAACATTCAGTATCTTTAAAAAATATTCATACTGTTTTCTGCAAATACGGTCTCCCATTTAGGCTTTGAAATAACGGTATAAAAAGTTTCCACACTTTATACATCAAACTTTATACTTTTATTGAATTGAGCGCTTAAGAAATAATTGTAGTCCGTATTGCCTTGTTGAAAATTGAAAAATGTCCTATGAGAAAGTTTGTGAGCGCGGAGTACATAATGAGCGAGTGTTAACAGAATCAGCTGACGACAGATAAGTACCTACAACATCCGGCGTGTTATCTAGGGCGACAGAAATTCATTTGCATCGTTATAGATTTTTTAGGGATAAAAGTTCAGTAATATGTATCTTGTTTTACCGACATAAGTAAAATTCATAGTAAATTATGCATCAACTACTGCACTTCCTGCACCGGCTCAAATAACTCACTCAAACAACTATTTTGAAATTCCCGCGATTGTATAACGAAGAATGATGTTAAGGTAGCTCGGTAATCTGGTTGTGTACCGAATTTTTCAAACGACGAGAATCTACTAGAAAGTTCTCCGTTGAGATGCCTACAGGCATCAAGAAGAAATGTCATCTAACCATTCAACATTGAAACATTAAAAGCTGCAAGTCCTTCATGGGAAGCACGACCGTGTAAGTGTAAGGTAATCGATCAGTTTACAGTGGTCCGAAATGTGTATATTTTACCGATGAGCTAAAATAAATTACCGATTTATTTAAAATAAATTACCGATTTATTTAAAATAAATTACCGAAAATTTTACCGCTGAGCATCTATACCGATGGGCTAAACATGACATTCTTCAGTTGAGTCGAAAAAATCTTTAATCATTATATACGAGCCTCCTATCATCGCTCGTAGTTCTTTCCTCACGACAAACGAACATTTGAATAATTGAACAGTTCTTCAGGTCGATCATGAGACAGGTTGTGTGACGGTACATGAAGCCTCGATTATATATGAATGAAGAGGCCGCGTGTGCTAGCAGATGAAGATGGCAGACAAACCTGGCGTCTCATCAACAGAGACCATGCAGGCGAGTGCACTTGAGTCAACGGGAGTAGTATATAGGGGCTCAGTTAATACTTGACCGCCCATCATGAGACGCTATACGTAGCTGATTGGTCAGTCCATAGCAACTCATGCAGTTGCAATCTCATAACCGTATTGCTACGTCTAAACAAAACATGATTGTCAGTCGTTCTTAATTGCTACTCATCCCCTTGCCAGGCCACAGAGACAAAAACCAGCTGATGATAAAAAATTTGCCTCACCCAAGCCTCTGATTTGAGATATCATTACAAAAATTTTTCTTCATTCGCTAATCAGTATTGAAAGAATAACTTGAGTTTTTCTTTCATAGTAGAAGTGGCAGTTTAAAAATGTGTGATGCCCTATTAAAAAGCATTTAGCTCCTACTCACTATCATCACAATTATTATCGAGTATAGCAAGTCGTACACTAGTCATAACGACGGGCCTCTAGACGAGTCGTAATGCGCGCCAGAACCAACAGGAAGATCAACAAGAGCAAGAGCAGCTTCAGCTATGCTAAGGTAGGGCATTTCAAGGTCTTCAGCTTGACAAACGGCAGCAGCATGCGCATTTACTGCAGCCTCGTACGCGCTGCACCTTGCTATACACGCCACATTCAGAAAAAACAAGATTTTAATACCATTTCAACGGAATAAATTCAAAAAAATCTGCCGTAAAGAAGAACAGTGAAAAAACGCGTGTCAAGATAAAAAAAAGTAAAACAAACAAAGAAAATCCAGGAACGAAAACAATTGATTAGTAAGAAAAGCCCGACGCCAAATAAACAGGTAAAAACCACAAGGGACATCCTAAGCTCTAAGAGTCGAGCCATAACAAACAATTGTAGGCTTAAGCTGAACAAAAAATGGTCATTCACGGTCAAAAAATGTTCGGGAGCCTGAAAGAAAAATTTCAGAGCACCTGCAATCTTTAACAAAGAACCAAGATATTTTGCTACTCCCAGTAAACCTGTAAACTTTCTGCCTCCATGAAGCCGCCAGCCGTGAACCTCATTCTTGGCTTTAAAAAACGTCTAAACTTTTTTGAAAGCCCCATGCAGATGCGCAGTGCACACTCAGCGCAAAACTCAACGACCTTTACCCATGCCGCAGAGGTCATCATTTTTTTTGTAAATAGGCTGCCATCCAAAGGCCTACGACCTGCCGCTCACAGATAAATAAAAATGTGAGATAAAAACAAATAAAATAAAAATATTCATATTCGCAATTTAAAACATTTGGAATTGCATTGAAAGCTCGCCACAGCGTTAGCCTAGCCGACGAGGAAAGTTCGGGATCAATTGAGTCAGGAAATCACAGCGTTTATTTGTCAGTAACAAATCGCATAAAGCAACCAAGATTATATAACGTTATTTTCAATTTGTGTTGCACTTGAAACGAGTAAACATACGGCTGCAATCACGAATAAATTGACGTCAAGAATCTGCATTCTGCTAACAAGGGTAAAATGTATTACCCATTAGAAACAAAAACACTTCGAAACATGACGATTATATCAATAAACTGGACAAAAATTATCCAAACAAGCCCAATACGAATCATGTCAAGATGAACACCATGCAGAAGAGGTGCTCGTTTCTCTGGCTCAGAGCAAATGAGCAAGCTTTCTCCCGAGCCCCCGTATACAAGATACGGCCTACTTTTGCATCCAAACCCCAGAGCGCTGCATATGCGCTATGTATTAGGGGGAATATAAACTTTTTGCTGGAAATACGCAAATATCACAGTGTCTCATGGAAATACGCAAATATCACAGTGTCTCACTTACTTTTAGCCGGCAAACGAAATTGTTCTCGGGATCACACAGCTGCAACTGCCAACTGATTCAGAATTGTTACCTATATTAATTGCACTGTGTTCGATTCTAAGGTCGTTAATAGGATGAAAATTTTCACCATACAAAAAGTTCTTATATGTTCTGTACCAGGAGAAAATGTGTTTAAAAGTATTAAAATTTACAAATAATTTAATTTCACTTTGATCACTGTGAAAGAAAACGACCAATCAATGAGGATAAGGTAACCAAAAGCAGCGTAGTTTGGAAGCAACTGGAAGAAAGCGCGCAGCAATTAGAAGTCGTACCCCAGGGCAGTCGTGCGTCGAGCGATATCTTCAGCTCGGTAGTCACCATATGCATGAACATAGCGCGTGCCCTCGTTCTGGACTGAAAACTGGCGTCGGAAGAATACGCAGCAGCTGCACTTGAACAGCAGTTAAATTTTGGTTAATTTATGAAAAAATTCAATCATTTAACCTTTGCAACGTGTAAACGAACTCGTGCACTTACGAATCTGCGCTACCATGCGCAGGAGTTAAGGAACTAAAATGTTTGCACTCGGGAATAGTAGACGATTTTCAGCCGCATCAATAAACTATAGGAAGCGGTAATAAACTACACAAACTGCAACAATTTAAGGGTGGAGCTGGTACGATGAACACGCGTTCTTCACCCTCTTTCACGTTGACGGTAGGTTGCATAAAAAAGGAAGTTGCGTTCATTTCAATCATGAAATATTTACACTGCTTGATTGCTGCTAGACATTTTTTCAAAGTAGATCGGTTAGATTTTTTGAAGATTTGTGAAGATCTCGCGATTAGTACTTATGCCCGAATGAGTGATAAATAATAGCAGGATTGATTAGCACGCCACAGCGAAGGACAATTTTCAACAAAATTAGTTCGAGAATCAATTTTTAGGAGGGGAAGACCTGTGGTCAACGAGAGAGCGTAAACTAGTTTGAGATTTTTTTCCGTGATGAAAAATAAACGTTAGCCTCCTTTCACGCAGAGCAAAACGTAGTAAAATTATGAAGTTTACACGCTAACTTAAAAGAAAAAGTTAAATTTGATTTCATCGGCTGGGGAAACTAAGTGAAATTAAAAAAAAAAAAACTGGGAATTCTACAAGCTTTCATCGGCTTTCTTCTTGCTCATGCAGCTGACAACTTTATTATTAATGAGATCACACCGAGCGACCGGCTCTCGCCTCCAGAACTGATTATTGGAGCAGGAATCTCATTAGCGCTAAGCAGAATCCCGAGGGCAGGGAAACGAGATAAATTAACATACATGGCGACTGCCAAGTGTCAAAGGGCAATTAATGGAGCTGGCGAGCTCATTGTGGTACGTGTATTAGAGGAATAGATAAAACTCGCTTTCAGCTAGAAAAATGTACCATAGAGATCTAAGTATATGACAATTAAATAGGCAGCAGAAATAAGGTTACTATCCATTACAGTTTGAATTTAAGAGAATTTTAGTAACAGACTTTATGAATTAAAAAATGATTAAAATGATGATCAATTACTAAAATGTAACAAGTTACTCACCATAGCCGCAGTGGTCGGTTGTTGATCTTGCTATAGCTAATTAATTGAGCCTAAGCCATGGCACAGAGGGCTGTAGAAAGAAGCTTTATAATTACAAGCACAATTCTCTAATTGATGCCCTCGACGTTAATGAATGAGTTCCTTCAGTCTTTACTTTTTGCACAAACGTGAGCGCAAATTTCTTTGCCAAGAAGGGAGAAGGAATCACCAATAAAACTAACGATTCTGCCACAAAAAGTAAACGGAAAAGTAGACCTTTTCTGCAATAGGTATCAACAAAACAATGACAAAACTAACTCAATATCCAGAAAACGTTGTATTTGAGAACCTGTCAAACACACAGTGGTGCGTGGTACATGTCATACATGGATTTACAATCTTTTGAGAAAATTCCGGTAATTTATGGTTAAATTCAAGTATTTATTTTTTGTAACGTGTAAAAGATCTTCGTGCATTAATGAATGTGCGCTACCCGGCATTAAGGAATTAAAATGTTTGCACTCAAGTAGCGAGCTAAGAACATTCTATACATAGCATGGGAAGCCCACGCCGCGACACATGGAGTTGTCTTTGAGCAGCCGACTGGGGGAGCATGAAAGGAGAAGCGACGTTCCTCTATAGGTACTATGAAAAACAAGGGGGGGGGAAACACTGAAAAGCTCTAAAGCCGCTCTAGAGTGGGTCAATAAAAAAATAAATAAAAAAATCTCAGTGATGAAAACTGTAAAATAATTTATAATCAAGTAGAATTAGGTAAATTGACTGGAAATTTACACTTAATTAAAAGTACGAAGGAAGATTGAGGTTATTGAACCGTTAAGTTACAGAATAGGACACATGCTTCAGAACTCAGTATTAATTTCTGAACTAATTTCCAGAGCAAACATCTGAAACACTCCTATGTGAATAAACGAGATCAAAGAACGTTAATCGAGCGTCGGTAAATTTATGGAAGTTCAATGAGATACAAAACAAACTCCAACTTACAGAGCTTTGTTATCAATTGAGTTTTACTATTCCAGAAAAATAATTAATAATGGCGATGTACACTGCATGAAATGCGGTGAGCAGGAGCGCAATATTCCAAGGACTGGCGCTTTCACTCGCCGCAAAACTGCCCGTGAGTGAAATGCTGTGTTTGTGTAGCGCTAGAATCACACCAGCATTTGCACGACACTCGAAAATACCATCACTTCATAGGTCAGGAAAAGAGGAAAAATAGTAAACAGTTGTGTTACCACATTAAACATTGAAACTACATTACAATCCACTGCGCAGTGCACAACAGAAGACAGACCTTGTTGATTTTCTCTGCCTTGACTGGCACACATTCGGTTTGGTTATGTCCATGTGTTTGAAGTTTTAGGTTCAATAATATGCGGAGTGAGATCTGAATTTCACTCACACTCTACTAGTGTGGCAATTTTCAAGACGATCGCGTGATCGAGAAATTTGAAGCATGGAATGATAACTTTTGTCGAAGAACAAACGTAACTGCAGCCTTTCCAACGCTAGAATGTTACAAGAAAAATTCAATACTACTTTCCTTAGAAGATACACTTACACGAGGAGTGTGCTCCGTACACAAGAAATCCAGACTGAAATTTCGTTCGGGAATTTTCGTTCCTAAGAAAGAACACGACATATTTTCAGCACACGACAAAATGATGACCGCTACACCACGTGTTACACGATGCCTTTCCTCACAATGTTCAATGAAGTGACACGCTAACGATAAATTCGCAGTAGCAGACAAGCACAAGCGGGTTCGATATCTGAGTGGTCACGGAGGCGCCGCGTAGGATGAACTATAGAGAACGGAAACCCTGTAACTCGTGTGACCGAGCGACGCACAACCTTACCCTGCGGAGGCGGTAGAGATACTGACTCTGTTCTGAGAGACTGAGACTCTGACTGAATGACTTTCCGCAATCCGCACACACCGCAGCACAGCGTTGCCAGGTCGCAACCAGAAATAAATTTAGAAGATTTTGTTAATATTTTACCCTTCACTATGTGAAAAACCCACTAGAAAATTTACCGACGCAATACGATTAATCGCGATTCATTTTTTTTTTGTCGCACAAGTTTGTCTGCAATCCAGAAGTGGGAGATTATCAGAAAAAAATACCCATTGATACAATAATGATAATAGTAAAGAAAACTCTTGTCTGTCATCACTGTGAGGGACATGGGAGCTGAGCAAACTGTCCACCGAATTTTCAATTTCTCAGCTTTACGGATGAAAGGAGCTCCGCGAGACTGACTTTCAACGTAAAACAAAGAATATTTGTTGACTATAAAATTATTTATTCGCACCACGAATATAGGTAGAAATCAGATAAATAATGGTTGTTGAACCTGTATGCCCACTCTGGCAGTAGAAAAATTTCGTATTCAATGAATTTAGGAGTGGGCGTGAGTTAGAATGAATGTATGACTTGATTTAATTCATCGCAAGCTAGTCTACCCCTTACAAGCTGATATAAAAATGAATGAAGAATCCTAACCAGCTCAAGGATCGCACTAAGTACGTAACGTACAAGGCACCACAGAAGTTCTGCTGCCATTCTTCAATTAAAGTTGCGTAATGCTGGTTTAATTCAAACTTTCAATAGTCTTAAAGATGTACAAAATAAATTTGAAGTTCTTTAATGTTACTATAAAATTAGCATATAAGTTGTTTCACAAATGTATCCATATAGGAGCGCAACGGCTAAGTGTCACAATAAAAAATAACTACATACTCAATTTACTTAAAAGGGCATTATTTTCTCTAAATTTTGAGGTAAAATAAAGTGCGTATTTGCTAATTTTACGTGTTAAAAATATTGATATCTAAATTAAAAATACATAGTGAATTTACATAAAATGGCATTATTTTTTCTAAATTCTGAGATAAAATAATGTGCGTTTCAGCTAAATTCACTTTTCTAAAAATATTAAAATCAAAATTAAAAATAGGTAAAAATAGTACCTCGATCAGCATCAGCCGGGCCCGAGGTATGATCATTTCGTTAAACTTATTCTACTTTCCAATTTACTTTAAATATTATCCAGATATATCTGAGCTGTCAGTTACACTGGACAACTTTCAATTACAAACTGACTAAGGCTAATAAACTTCAAAACCTCCTGTAAGGAGCATACCAGATAATATACGAAATACGGACAACTGGTGAACAATTTTCAACGACACACGTGAGGCTGCACGAATTAAACAATGAACTTCAAATTTTATTAAAAATAATGAAGTTTACAAGTAATAAAAATGAAGTTCAAAAGTAATAATAATGAAGTTTAAAACCTCCAAATGTAAGTAACTTTACAGATATACAAAAAACGGACAACTGGTCAACAATTTTAGACGACTGGGTACCTAACACTCCCGCCCCACACAACACGTTTAGCTCCACGCAAACCCAGTGCCTGCTGCCTGGTTAGGACTGAGCGTGCATGACCGCGTGGCCGAAATGCCGGTCACAACACTAGCGATAAACATCGATGTTCTCAGGGTCGATTTATGCAAACGAATATTGAAAGACCGTTTAGCATACTTTTATATTAGAACTATTGTAATCAACTTCTGTTTTTTTATAATGGATTTAGTTAGGCAAGATCTGAGTAAGGCAAATCTTTCAAGTTGAGATTTCTACACCGATTTCTCTCCCTGGCGCTTTTGTAGCCTTGTCGGTGACCAAGGAACCATTATAATAATGATAATGAGCGTTGACACGAGGCGACCTACGGCAGCCATTCAATTTGGCTAATAACTAGCCGACATTACCTATCGTGCAGGGGACCTCGAGTAGAAGGGTTATAGTAGGCTTCAGAAGCCACTAACGAGCGGCATCCACAAAAATCAAACACGTTTCTTCACGTAAGAATCGCTCAACACGACTCGCAAAAGCTTGATTAGGCTTATTGGTCAGTAAAACCGGTGGCGGTCAGTGTTGACTAGCTGTAGGGTGTTAGGTTTTTCGTCATACCAATGCAAAACATAGCAGTTGAGCAGTTCAGTTTTCCCACTTCGTCATCCAGAATATGAATTATTCATATCACCAGCGTAGTGAGCTTCAAGTAGTGACCACAATTACGAATGCATGGACAGACACCGAGATAACGACCGTCATAAATAATGAGGTATTTAATGACGGGCATTCATTATACACAACACCGTTGGAGCTATGGCGTGAACCGTTGCCTGGCACAATCGATTATTGACCAAGAGACGATAAAGGAAATCAGGATCAACTTCCGGAGCGCGTTTACTGACGACAGCGAAATGCGCCCATCGAATGCGAGTTCGGCGCATCTTAGGAGCGATTCCAAGGTGAAATGATTGCTCACAATAACGATCAGTTAGCAGTTAACTTACAATGAGCCATTAGATTCGACGGACTTCCAGTCATAGGACACAAATAGGCATGAACTCGAGCATAGACGGTCTCGCAGCACGTTCATTAAGGTCGATATCTTCTATTTTTCCTTCATGGGCCGTCACAAGTTAGAGGTGATAATTAAATTTAGCAATGAAAAAGGTCAGACAATATTCAGACGAAAACCGACTAATATAATTGAAAATATATTCAAAGCATATTGTATTTAGCTTCGTAGCTGATTTTGTGAGTTCAGTGAACGTGATTTTTATGAGCATCGGACTTTTTTGGACCGTAAAACAAGCAAAAGATGAAAAGGAAAGGATCGCTTCCAGATCATGTACAATTAAAGGCTTGATTGTAGGGCAGTGGGAAATGACGCAATAATTTGGAAGCATGTGCAGTAAACAATGATATGAAATACCTCGGGGAAATGTGTGGAAATAATGTGAGAACATTAAACCTTAAACTTATGCCTTAGGGGCAAATTCCAACCTAAATTTAAGCCAAGAAACACGATCAGGCAATAATCCAGACTGTGTTATCAGAGGCGAACATTCCGTTTGAAAGTGCGAGCGAATTGCTTACGTGAGAGCTGCTCGACGAGAGCATCAATTAGTCTTAGAATCTTATCAGACTAGACATTTATAAACAGAAAAATACATTGATCCAGTAAACAGACAGTTGCAAAAATTATCTGAAGCTAAAAAATTAGATTGGAATAGAAATGATTAAAAGTATCGGGAAAATGACATTGAATAACGTCCGTTTTCTACTGTGGTCGCACAAGAGGCGAAATAATTCCCAAGACGCATTAATCACATGTATGCAACTTCGAGAGTCAAAAGCACGATGACTGACCTCGAAGGTGATTTCATCAGAAGCCTGTGCCAGGTATCGCTTGACGACGTAGGCGGCGGCAACGGCGGGCGTGTTGATGTCCGAGTCATCGGTGACGATAAGACGATGTCCTCTGTTGTCGAGCTCCAGCCACCCCAGCACGGGGCCGCATGTGATCAGCGGTCCCGCGATGCGACTCAGCCCAGCGAGATACGAGGACAACACGCACTGCAGCGTCGCCTGCAGACAGGTGACAAGGGGGAAATTAGCGTCGGTTCACGAGGGAAAAAATTTGTAAAAACTAAAACAACGTAACACTGCAGCGTCAGTTTAAGGTGGGAAAGGTACGTTGGAACAAATACAAGGAACACTGCAGCGTCAGTTTTAGGGAGGCAAGGTACGTTGAAATAAATACAAGGAACACTGCAGCGTCAGTTTTAGGGAGGAAAGGTACGTTGGAACAAATACAAGGAACACTGCAGCGTCAGTTTTAGGGAGGCAAGGTACGTTGGAACAAATACAAGGAACACTGCTGCATCGATTTTAGGGAGGCAAGGTACGGTGAAATAAATACAAGTAACACTGCAGCGTCGGTTTTGGGGAGGAAAGGTACGTTTGAATAAATACAAGGAACACTGAAGCGTCGGTTTTAGGGAGGCAAGGTACGGTGAAATGAATACAAGTAACACTGCAGCGTCGGTTTTGGGGAGGGAAGGTATTTGGAACAAATACAAGGAACACTGCGGCGTTGGTTTTAGGGAGGAAATGTTCATTGGAACACTACAGCGTTGTCAGCATCTGGGGATAGATAGGAATTCAGCGTCGCCTAAACGTAAGGATAGTACCGTAAAATGGGGTAACTTTGACCACTTTTTTTTCAAAATGATGCCATTTTTTACTAGATAAGTTAAACTTAAATTGAAACAAGCAAAATACAGGTCTATACTCTAGCTTTACTCACCATAAATTGCTGGCTCCTGCCTCTCATAGTTTTGATGTAATTTAAAAAAAGTGATGGTCTTTGTTACCCCAGCTCTTGGGGTTTCTTTGACCGGGTGGTAAAATCAATTTTATTTTTTAGTAAAATAACTTCAAATAACTCCAGGTTGTGGTGCATTGTAGTAGAACTCTTCTAGTTACATATACAAAAGACAGATTTTAGGAAAGTGTCATAGTTTGCAAATGGGGGCGCAGCCCCCAAATGGGCAAAATGTGACCACCTAATGGTAGCTGTGATGGGGTAACATAGACCAGTTTGGAAATTAAGTTAAAATTACCATATATAAGACTCTGTAGAGTCTGAAACATAAAGAAAAAAACATTAATAGGTATATCAAACATAAAATATGTTATATAGGTACCTATGGTAATTTTAACTTAATTTCCAAGCCGGTCAATGTTACCCCGTCACGGCTGCCATTAGGTGGTCAAAGTTACCCCATTGGGGGGCAGCGCCCCCTTTTGCAAACTATGACACTTTTCTAAAATTTGTCTTTTGCATATGTAACTAGAAGAGTTTTACTACAATGCATCAAAACCTGGAGTTATTTTACCAAAAAATAAAAAAATTGGAGGGGGTACTCTGACAGGCTTTAAATAATAGCTCTTTTTTGTGGGTCACATTTTTAATTTTTTAACCTATTAGATATGCAAACTTTTTAAATCTTTCTATTGTGTTACGTAGCCTCAGTATTAGGCCTTTGATGGCCATTGACAAGATTTTTCTATGTCGAATCGTTTTTGAGTTTTGGGGGTTTTTGTCGAAAAAACCAAAAGTGGTCAAAGTTACCCCGCCGGTCAAAGTAACCACATTTTACGGTAGGCACTGTAGCGCAGACTGCCACCCAGTGGACAGCCAAAGTCAACTGAGGGGAGCAAGGTACGACGTGTCTGCAGCAAGAATTACGAACATGGTACATAATGATGGAAATTTTTAACGAATATATATGAAGGTCTGAAAACAAAATCTGCTCTAACAGAGGGTCTGCTCTGAGCAGGAGATATAGAAACTGTAGTGCGAGTTAGGCGCAAGATAAACCGTAAAATATTAAGAAAATAACAGAGGGAGTAAATATAGGTAAGCCATATGAACGAGTTAAAATGAAGCGCTCATGATTTAGTATCACTATTTTAATTATACACAAACCGTATCAATAAGAACCGTCCAACACACACCTCTTTATCAGGCCCAGACATCTGATCTTCCGGCGGGAGTTCTGAGAGCTTCGAGACTTTCCTGTCGTAGCAGCAGCGATGCAACTGCCGGTCAAGGAAACGGAAATTTTCATAGGTTCTTCTCACCACCCACGACCGCTCCAAAGACGTCACTTGCACCAAGAAGCTCTTGCTCTCGGAGTCTTCAGCGCAAGTGTTGAGAATTTCATTAGAAGTCTTGGTAAGATTTTTTGTCGAAGTGCTTTGCGTTTTGGATGCCGCAAACGAGCACAGGGAGGATATCCCTGTGGATGAGACGGCGTTGTCAGGTTTAGAATTTCGGGAAACGTCTGAAGGAAACGCAGATGCATCTTTGTGAACATCAACAACGCATGTTTTACCGACGCCTGGCCGGGGAGGTTTACAGGCGAGTGAAGGGTCAATTTTACCCCCAAGATCTGTGTTCTCCTTGTTCTCGGGATCTAAAACGACCTCGTCCGCAATATCTTCGCTGCCGACAGCTGCGTCAATATAATTTTCGCATTCCGCTGCAAGGCTGCCAATGATTCCGTCCCCATAGGAAGATCGCGAGTCCTGATCTGAAGCCCTTCTGCTGTCTATAGACGACGAACGGATCGACGTACTCCTCGGCAGGGGCTTGAGATCTTCCGACACCAGGCAAACCTGCAAATGATTAGCTAGTTAGAGACCTCAACCTCGATACGTACTCAGTCTTACGTGTAGACCAGGGATGTAAATTTGTTTCTAGATGAAATTCTGTCTGCTACATCATGAACGGCGTTTTGTAATTATCGTTATAGAATGGATGGAGAAACTATGAAATTCATCTCGAGTGTTATTTATCAACGATAGTATGTTCGAACCAGAATGGTTTTATAGTTCTTACGCAAGCCTCAGTTGTACACATTCATTTGGACTAACATTCTACTAACTCTTTTTTATACTTAGTTTGAAAGAAGGTGAAGAGGCCATCAACAGTTAAAATTTTACCGATAATTGTTAATAACAGCCTAGAAAATATTTGAGATTACATTTTAAAAAATGCAAGAGAGGTCTCAGATATTGGAATGGCATAATGACCAAACATTCTTTCTACCTAATAGTTTTAGAATCGAGCACTTACAAAATTAATAACATTTGGTAAAATGCGAAAGCTTGAAGTTCTGCGTTGAAAGGCATCGGTGAATGCACGGAGAGATAGAGAGCATCAAAGGTCGAACATTAAAGGTAATATCCAGAGCAACTGGAAGACTAAACCGTCGTATCGCTCATATAACATCCCGTACTAGCTCCACAGTGAGTGTTCATTGTGTTGCGCTAATGGATAATAAAGGATATTTAATCATCAAAAAGACCATTAAAATAGAACCTGGGACTTCGATTACAAGGTTAGTGATTTAACGAGATTAGCACGAGACAAGTTCACAGAATTCAATCATTTAAGTCACGTCCTTCCTGCCACCTAATATGCTCTTAGAAGACTTAGAGCAAGAAGCTAACCAAGAATAGAAAATGTGAACATTTTTTCCAGAATTTAACTTATTAGAATGGCAGAAGTACATTGACTTGAAATGACAGGATGAGGAGAAACGAATGTTGAAATATAAAAAAATAAGAAGCAGTGGGAATTTCAAATTTTGGTGAAGTGGACAGAGATTGAATAGAATGTGGTCCGAGCAAAAAGTATTTGAAGGACACAAAAGACAATGCAGGAAAGCCAGTAGGAAGAAAATAAAAAATAGTTGCGTCAAACAATTTATGGACGAATTGTGGGCTAGCAAACACTACGATAAAGAGGATTCGACACTGAAAATAAAACACACAAAAGCTCGGAAAAACAAAAAGACGGAAGCAGCTGAGGACAAAACAAATTGAAAGTTTTAGGAAAATTCACTGTCAGGAAGACAAAACAATTATAACCTCAAGAAACGAACTGAAAAAGAGGCCAAATAAGTATACCTACACATCATGGGATAGACCTAAACGAATAGCGAAAAGAAATGAAACAGAAAAAACGAAATTTCCGTGTCAACAGGTGAAAAGGTAAAGAAATTCAATATAAATCTCGCCGACGGTGAACTAGATTAAATGGATTAGAAACATCACCGACACCAAGTGAAAAAGTGGAAATGTGTTCATATCTCGGTGAGGTATTTCTCTCGAAGAGATTTTATACATTTTTTCCCAGCGAAAATCACGAAAGCGCGAAAATCAAGGTGGCAGCCGAACCTGCAAATCTTGCGGACGCTGTCTTGCTCTTCCGGGAACCGTCCAACATTTTTTCCGCCGAATGTTTTTCATTCGTAAATTTAAAATGACAACGGAATATAATCAAATTTTTTGAAGATTTTTTGCCACAACTGTGGTGATGGTTCGTTCAATTTCGGATAACAGAGATGACAAATGCATTAAATTTGACGGAATTGATAATCTTGAATGATTCTATCTAATATGTGATGCGAAACGAACATTTACGAGACCGTTTTTCAAATGCAGCAGAAAAAAAATTAGAAAAGGTACATAGTGTTAGTTAGACCTTTAAAGGTTACAAAACCGTTCCTGGTAATTCAATTGCGTGGACTTGTGACTTAATTTTGGAACAGAATGAGTTTCTTTCAAGAAAAGTTGTCACTGAAATAACTTTTAGTAATATTTTGTATATTAATTTACTTCAAGTCCTTATTCTTCACTCACCGATATAGGGGGAAGCTCGACGTACTCGTAGTGAAAGTGGGCGCACTGGTCCAGTCTGGGGAACCTTGATCCACCGTCGTCGAGGGCGCTCCCTCTGAGGGATGTTGCTCCACCCTCCCCACCGGCTAGGGAAGGACTTCCACCAGCGCTGTGGTGGCTCGCGCGAACGCTTCCACTTCGCACGAACTCGCTAGTGGAGGAGTGCAGTCCATCGTTGGATAAGCACAGCCCGCTCTGTGGTAGAAGACACTTCTTAGAACATGTTAGTTTACATCACGTGTTACAGTTCACATAACATGTTACATTTCACACAACATGTTATAGTTAACATGGTCTCGCTATGTGATATTTATTGTACGCATTACACTCACGGTACGAGTAGCACAAGCAGGATGTAGTCACGAAAATTTATCTACTAGATGTATCTTATGTCATAAAATAGTCACTTTCGGGAAGGACCAAACATTACACCTCACAAAGTAAGATTCTTCCACAAATATTACAAAAACTATTTCCGGTTTATAAGCTGAATTTAGACGAATTCCAAAGCTGTTATAAACTTGTCGGTATGTAATAATGTTATAAACGTACCTATTACAGTTTATTCGGATAAAGTTTAACCTCAACCCACGCCTTCAACATACGACTAGAGAAGGTCAAGTTGCGGCATCAAAGTAAAACAGTGCTCGACGCACGAGTTCAATTTCTTCGTCTTTTCTTTTGCTGCGTTAGCGAAGAACGTATAGACATAGACAGTTCATTAAGAACCACATTTAGATAAATAAATTTAAACGAATTCGTACCGCTCAATCCAATATGATACCTCGTTGTATTCATCGCTATTCTTATCCCCAACGCAAAACGTCAATAATGAAGGGTTAAGAAATAATATTAATTAAATAAATTGCTAAATTAATTTAGGGACCACTGTCCTGTCTGCAGCACATGATGTGATAACAACGCAGGAGTGAGTGTGCATGAAGGATATAAACATTGTCGTCATGTGGCCCGCAATGACATTGAATTGGCAGTGACTGAGAGAATGAGAGGGGTCACATGAAGTACGTATTAATCATAGAACTGAATTAAACAGTCAATTGTGTCCCAGAGTAAAAATCAAACAATGAAATTTGGGCAATAGCTGATTTGCAGCTGAAGTCTCATATTTCCAATTTATAGTCGCATTCTTCTGAAACGCAGTTTTCAGTGTGAAATTTAAAATTATCTACTAGTCTTGCAAAGTGAAAAACTCGGAATATTTGGGCTCCACAACAAATATAATTGGCGGCAAACGCTTAGACTCACGTAACACTTAGACGCGAGATCTCGACAGCAGTGAACATCGTGGTCGGAGTATCGTAAGATGCGCAGATGGTAACAGCAGCAGCCCATCCCAAGGTCCTCAAGTGCTTTCTAATATAATCCTTGATTTATGCTCATAAACTCCGCGGAATGGATCAAGGTTGCAGATCACATAAACAAACATGATATAGTGAGCGAGCAAGCGGGTCACTTAGCGCCATCATGTGGAAACTTCACTTAAAAATTAATTTATCGTAATGAATAATGTAATCGCTTATTTATATTCAACTGCATAAAAAGAGAAAAACAAACCGAAATAAATATCTGTTTAAAGCGCACTTGATTCATACCTACTGTCGGTATAGAACTGTAACATTTGTATGCTATTACAACGTTTACGCACTCGCATCTAGAACATTAAATCATGTCTACTCTATAAAAGTCTGCGTCTCCATCAACACACAAACAAAGACTGAGAGTACGTGGCAATAAAAGCAGTGATCGTGACAGCGGCAAGACTCTCAGCGAAACAGACAACAATAACTACATCATGAACACGAGCAAGCAACAACTAGAGCAGCCACGATAGCAATTAATGAATGGTACGCAGCATGAAAACTAATCCATGTAATGGAAAAATCAGCAACCGTAGCAGCAGCAGTAGCAGTAAAACTCCAGCAGTCCAAAAGCAGTAGCCGCAAAATCCATTTTCACATAAGCAGGAACACTAACAGTCACATCAACATCAGCAACAACATTGCTGCAACAGTAACCACTGCAACCGGCAATAACTGCAGCAATAGGAATAGCAGCAACCGTAACAATTGAATCAGCAATGGCCGCAGCCGTAGCAACATCAGCAATGATCGCAGCAGTAAGAAGGGTAGCAGCCGTAACAATCTAATCAGCAATGGCAGCAGCCGTAGCAACATCAGCAATGATCGCAGCAGTAAGAAGAGCAGCAGCCGTAGCAATAACCGCAGCAGTAGGACCAGCAATATCGAGAGCAGCACAGAGGGACCATTGTGGTATAGTGAGAGTCCGTCACTTTACATCAGATACTCGCACTCGCACGAACAAGTTCCGATAGCTTCTACTTGACCGAAGCCTTCTAGCGCCACCAAGTACAAGAACCAACGCATCACCAAACTCTGCAGTCACGGCCGTGATACCATATGTGGTATAGGTAACAGCTGAGTATACACTTCTACTGTGAAATACAAGGAGAAATTCATTTCCACATTCAAGAACTTCCGTCATGCAGCAAGTAAACAAATAAAAAATAATTTTTGATTGGAAATGCGAAAAATGCTCGATGAACACATTAGCGAATAGATAGGGGAAAACTTGATGGAAAGAATTATAAAATATCACAAACAAATTCAACAGGCTGCCATCAATCACAACCATCAAAGGAAGGGAATGAATAAAACTATATGAATAATAAACCAAGAATTAACTGATGCACGCACAAATGCTCGCTCTAGTAATGTATAAAGAGCAAAGCACGACAAAAATGCGCGCCGGCGATAATAAAAAAACGCGCATGCGCAACTCATCCAAGTAAGTTATGGAGCGAGGTCATGTTAATGGAGCAGTCAGAGTAAAAATGTACACTTCGCATAACAGAATATCCTGGTTCACCCAGAAAGTGATTCGGCCGACAACGCTGACTTCAACCACTGAAGGATTACTGCATGATCAGTGTAACAAGTGTCCGGTTCAAGAAGCATAAACCTTGCCAGACTGACTAAATTTTTAAAGTTACAGTCGTACCGAGTGTAGTGACAGTTGTACCTATACAATCCGACAAGTGTTAAATAGCTCAGAGTATCGACAAAAATCCCACGGTGTGTGACGCTGACATGCAGTGCTGCTACTAGCAACGAACGATCCGTTGACGGTACAGAAGAGACAAGGCACCATGTGCGTCAGGTTTAGCGAAACACGACCCGGTATTTAAACCCCCGACCCCCACCAAGCGCGCGCTGCCGGCTAAAGAAACTAGCAACGGAGCACAGCAGCTAAAAAGAAAATAAGGGCTCACGTGACGCGTGCAAGGTTGGGCCCGGCTGTCTAAACAGGCTCAAGTTGGCAGCGTGAACCTGTACGTATACTGACAAGAAACAATGGCGAATAACGGCATCCTTTATTAAATAAAAATTTAGGCAAGGCTCACGGAATTTCACACGTTCCATTGAAACTACGGCATATTTCTGGTCGAAGCTTTGCTAGGAATGCAGGTTCAGCCACCGCAGCCGAAGAGACCCATTGCCTTTTGAATTACAGAAAGTGGATAGGAGAACACGTGAATAATACGAGCGCAGTCTTGCATGACAAGTCAAATAAGGTCTCACTGCAAGACTAGGCGAGGCTCGAGGGTTGTGCTGAATATACGCGTAGGTAGGTAAAAAACATCATAAACCACCCTAAAAATTCCGCTGTGTACTGCGATGTGTACTTTATTCCTGAACTGCTTACGAATCAATGCCTATAGACGGCAGCTAACAATGGATCTCGAAATAGAAATACTTTTGACCAAAGGAAAAGAGCTTCAGTGGTGTTTGTGAACTTGTTTGACGTCTACATCACTACGGCGGAGTGATCTATCACGAGGTAGTCATATGCTCAACAAAAATTCTTCTCTCAGATCAAAGCCAAGGACTGAGAAGGGCTGAGCGATGGCCGCTGCACATGTGGCGACTCGTGGTCACCATTCCTTTGTACCTATCATCGTACCATCGTATCATAGTAGCAACAATGCATATGCGCTTACCATACTATCACCAAAGCAAATTAATACAAAGAGGAATTCTAAGCATTAGAAGTATAAAAAAATCAGTAGATGAGCGATAGCACAAATGTCTAGCAGCAAAAGAGTAAAAAATAACAACAAGAAAGAAAAGAGTAAGGAAGAAACGGAGACGCAGACGCGCCAATCGCCAGTAACAAGAAGCGGAGCAGGCACAGCACAGGACAGACCGGAAGCGATGGAGCACCGGCGGCGCCCAACAGGTGTCACTGCAGCAGAGCGCCAAGAGAGCAGCAGCAGCAGCAACGTAACAACAAACGGCGCCCTAGAACGCCGTGGCCCCCGTAAACACATGTGCTAGTACAAAGCTAGAATGACAGCTCGCTTCCTCATAACTATTATTATAACACAAGCAATCGCTCACGTATGTTATTATAACACATGCTCTTGCTAATATTTAATCCTTTGCGCTATTCCACATTCCAATTACAGTATGTGTGCACAGTGTATAAAGCTCATAGCACCGCTCGTATCTTTCTGTTCGCCAACCAAGCTATTCAAATAACGAATAAATGAAGATTCATTCATAAAATATGGTAACCCATTATTAAGTGTACTGGATAATTTGAAAAACTTTTAAAACTCAACAAACAAAATGTGCGTTCCCATAAATTGCACAAAAATTTCATTTTTATGGATCCAAGTTTTGGTTAGAATCCGAAATGATATACTCGAACGAAATGACCGGCGGGCGATGCTAACATTAGATAGTCGAGACAATGACTCCCTCTGCTAGGACCGTTAATATCGTGGTTAGGTCCTTCAAAAAACACGACGGCACGCGAGAGTTCAGGCAGCTATCGTAATGATTTAATTCATGCAATAGAAGCACGTGCGGATTTGGCACCCATATAATTTTTGTACAGTCCCCATAATTTAAAAAAAGCAAAGAGAAAGGGGTAGAGTGTTATGTGAAATAAAGCTTTCGAAAGGTCCTTTCTTTCGCGTATAAGCGGTTGCCAATAATTCCATTTATTGGATAAAATTTATCATTACGTTATTCAGTTCAGTTTAATGCAAAAATATAAACTTTCTAATATTCTCCATATTGATTAGTGAGCACACTGAAGCTATTTGACACGTGTTTAAAACTCCAGTAATTTTTGATAAGTCAAGAACATAAAGCGTTCATTGGATGCATCATCATACGTGAACAAGTCGCGACTCCGTGACGTCACTTCACTAACGGAAATGACTCAACAAAACCCAAGTCGATCTCATTTTCAATCGCATTCTTCGATCGGTTTAGAAACGAGTGTAAATTTATTAGATAGAAAATTGTATGTATTCATCGGGATGTAATTTCCTTGTTATTCATATTTACAGATGAATTATCACAAGCGTTTCCTGGACTTCATAAGATCTAAAATATATAAACTCGTGGAAAAAAAGTCCGAAGACCCCGTAAACGAGGACCGTGCAACCACTACAAATTTAGTAACTCGTAACCCCATATAGGAGGTCGTAAACTTAGTGCTTACGATCAGACCAAACGGCGACGAGTTAAGCTAACAAATGCGTGCTGCACTATAGGCTACTTTAAGAGACTAATGACATCAAAGAAGACGAACATTGTGCCTGATGAAATTTGGATCAATTCCTAAATAGAAATAGCATAAATAGAAGAATAAATTAACACGGTGAAATCGTACTAGGCGAGTAGACATTCAAAATAGTAACCGATCTAAAATTATAATAAATCTAAACTTTTCTTGTTCATGTGGTATGTGAGCTTTAATTAGAGCAGATGGGACGATCGGATAAAGATACTGAACGTGCAAAACAAATAACGAAAGAAAATACCAGGCGCATTAAAATGTTTAGGAAATTTTAGTCCTAAATGAAGAAATTTGTTGTAACAAGAAACAAACGATCAATATAAGTTAGGAATATTCGAAAAATATTTGTCCAGCGCTGATTTTAAATTCGCTACGTATGGCACGTGCAGTATTGAAAGTACGATGCCACATACACTAATAACGATTAACGAATCTTCATCAATTATAAAGCAAGAGATTAGATGAAACCCGCGAAATCCACAATATTAAGGAATGTATATACCGGTGGGGCTCGTTCTCCTGAACTATACAAGAGGCACCACCTCACACCAGGCACCGTGAACGGAGACTGACACGAAGTTGCCACCGCGGCCCAGTTAATTTCTTTAACTACAGAATTTATTATTTAATGCCTGGCCTCTCAAGATACATGTATCTAAAAAATTTCACCCTGATGATTGGAATAGCTGCAAAGCAGTATAAAGTGGGCGAGCATGGAAGTGCGTTTATAAGAAATGTTGGTACATCGATATTATCATAATATTGAAGATAGTGTATTTTTTGTGAAATAAATTATTGTTTTAATTAAGCCACCTTTTCCGTTAAATGAAACAATCCATTTCACATTCACGACGTCAGCTGAGAGCATCTGAACGCGCACAACATCAAATTTCCCACTCAAAATATACATATATAAATTATTCATTTTCAACGAAGATAATTCCCACAATAAAGTGGAGAGTTAGCAGAGCAAAAGAAAGGAGCCTAGAGTACATGTGGCGTAGGCAGGAATTGCACCGCAAGCGCAGCAGTGCACAACGACTAACCGCACAATTTGCACAAAAACTGAGCCAATTGTCTTCCTACTTTCTCCTTGTTCTGCTAAACAATGGCGAACAGCAAAACGTCGAGTGTACGAATATGAAGTGCGTTGTAATTGATACTCGAGGACTGTATAAACTGGACCGTACAAGTTTCAGGGTAAAATTAGACGAAGTGATTATTTAAAATAAGAGTATAGTTTCAATTATAGAAAAAATATGTTAAATGACGGCGAATTCAGAACTCCTACAAACATTCTTAACTATACACAGCAGAGTCGTATGTTATAATTAGTTACCAGCGTTTCCTGGACCCTAAGTTTCAAGCGTCCAAAACATTCAACAGATTGGGGATCTCCATTAAGGTATTTATTGCCTTCAACGATGGTGTACTTAGTGAAAGCTTCAACTTTTGATAATAATTAAAGATTAATTTGCCCAGCGGGAGGCTCGTGCGATTGACGCATGAGCGCCATTGCGACAGAGCAGAGAATGACTTGCAGTTTGGGACGTCGCTTGATTAGCAGTTGCGTGACGCGAGCTGCAACGTGACGTCACTTGATGACTCCAGTAATGTAACGTGAAGGTTTGAGTAACGTCACTTGATGACTCGAGTAGCGTCACTTGATGACTCGAGTAATGTAACGTGAAGGTTTGATATAACGTCACTTGATGGCTGGAGTAGCGTCACTTATGACCCAACTTGTGTCACTTGAGCAATAGTGCCACTTGATTACTCAAGTAACGTCACTCAAGAAACATCACTTACACAGCAGCGAACTGAACGATAACACAACAAGATGAGATTTCAAACCTCAAAAATTACTTCCCTGAGCAAGCTGAGGGCACAATAAGGAAGACGTGCACTTCAAGACTCAGCTCCCTTCGAACTACCCCAACACAATATAAAGGTAGCTAAGCTGATAAAATATGCACTGTTCATACAAAGCTTACACATACAAAGAATATGCATATTTATTTTAGAATGGAAAGAAGTAGAAATTTTCCACTCATCACCTCGCAAAAATATATAATTAGTTACGTTTTCTAGACATCCTTGAAAATTTGAGTTAATAAAATTTGCAGCAAATTTACTGCATTCATATTCGGTGCAACACCGTCAACGAGAATGAGAGCGGGACTTCGTATTTCATCAGCTCCTTTTATGTAATTTTAGGTTGGCAGCGAGTTTCTAATTTCACTTGCTCATTCTGTGTAATTTAAAGAACATAATTCTGAACTGCACTAAAGTGTGAGAACGTCAAAGCGACGGCCGAAGTGAGGCACTCAAGAAGCTGGGGCGTTTGTTTACTGAACAGGTGAGGTCGACATACCGGGGCGAGACAGCGATGCGTCTTTAACGCGGCGTGGGGGGGAGTGGTGGGGAGTTGGGGATGAGGGGCGTTATGATGAGGTGCAGTGGTGAACAAGGAGGTAATTTTATGATGAGATGCAGCGGTGAACGACGTGCGTTCAACATCAAGTGAAGGTGCAAGAGGAAGAATGATTTATACATTTTGATGAAAAAGGTTTATGTGAATATGTTGGCGCAGTGGGAACGTTCTAATGAAAAGAAGGCATATCAACAATTTTTGGAATATGAGTAGCAAAACTCATTTCTTAATTCATCCTTCGAAGTAAGAGCACGAGCAAAAATATGAAGCCTCTCGCTAAATCGATGAAGTTAGTAAAGACTATTAAGACAGAAACTCCTTTTTTTTGCGACCATGACCGACAAGAGTAGAATAATTGCTACGTACATTGCTGCGCGTGGATTCATGTTATATTAAGCCATAATTCGCTTCATCTTAAACTTTACATCGGCAACTGACGAACATGAGCAAGAGCAGTTATATACAATGAAATTATCTATTTTATTATTTTATATTATAATATAATAAAATATATTATATCTATATCTATATTATTGTATTGTATTATACGCGGCCTCACCGACCCTATTTTTGAAAGAATTTTCGGATACCTTGGAGAACCCAGACTGCTAAAATGTTCTGAATACAAATGACAGTCTTTTCAGTTAAATAATACATCATAGCGAAGCTACAATAATTTCATCGATTGATAACAGCACACTAAAGTTGTACAGCTACGTTAAAGTTGAACGCTTGAAATACAAGAACCTCGACTGCTCCCAATGTCGACAGCTTTAAAGTAGGCAGGCCGTCGCTTCCAAACCTGAATAAATTTAAACGCAACATGGCGAAAATTAAGAATTGACCTATTTTGACGGAAATTTTATCGAATGGTTCACAACTGACTTTAAATTGACACTGAGAATCGATTAATTATCCTGCAATTTAAACATTTATTGTGCAGATTTTTTCTATTTACTCGAAATAAAACCGTGTGTTTCAACTCCAACAAAATATGCCTACAAATAAATCATGTTCAATTTAAATATGATAATCAAACGCTTATTATCAGAGGCAGCGATCCATCGTGGCCTGGGACTTGCTACGTCCGAAACAAATACTAAGGAAACCTTAGGAAAACGTAAGTATGATACTTTGATTTGGTAGCCATATGTGTCATAATGTAGGTATATCTGTTATTTACGTAGGTACAAAGAATTATCATCTAATGCCCCACCATCCAACCCAAAAACATAATACACGAGTCATTAGAATAAATAAATATATGGAGTGAGTAGCTGGTGAGGAGGTGGCCAAGCATGACTAATGAGGCGGTCAGAGAAAACAAGAGTAACGAGACCCATAACAGACGGGGCAGGGAAGCCTGTCTGTGTAGTCTGCCTGATGCCACTGACGTCACAGCGCAGGAGCAATAAAAGTAGGCTCTTTTAATAAGATTATTTGTAAGTCTTCTCCTCTTTCAAAAACGAAATTAGTGTGTCACATTTTAACGTTCACATTCTAATGGTATGACACAGTGGACGTTTGTTGCTTTTTTTTCGAATTTTTCTTCATTTTATGAGGTTTTTAATAAGTGTTCTCGGTTAAAAACGAAATTTGTACGGCACAAGTCTTTGCACGTTCACATTCTAACGGAATGTCACAGGTGATTTTTGCCGCTACGTTGTATGACTTTGCGTTAATTACGGTGCTGACATAAGCATGTTTAGAAATCGAATAAAAATTCATAACAAATCTGGCAACTAACGCTGACAGATTATATTGAACGGATAAGCAGAACGGTTGCGAGTTCAGAAACACAATAGTGTCTGACCCGTACAAATACAATCAAGAAAATATTTGGGAGTACGTAAACAATATTTTGTCTCCGTACTCCCCAAAAAATGTTATGTATCCAATATTTCCTTCAAACTCGCCGTCAGCTCAAATCTGACGTCTTTTCAAACTCAAACCATCTGTCACAGAAGATAGAGCGCCGCTACGTGTACTCCGGCCAGTTTTAATAGTACGGCAGAAAACTACCTCGTCCACAAATGCTCACTATTACCGAGCCCGCGACGTGTGTCCTTACTGCACATTTAACTTCAGAGGTCCAATTTTGATGAACTTTTCTATTTCTATCCAGATCATCAAATGAGAGTTCAGTAATAATTCAATAATCGATATTTAATATATTCATTAATAATTTTCAATCCACTAAAAAATAACCCAATATTTTCATAAAAAATATGCTCAGTCACAATTAATTAACTAGAATACGGTTCGTGACTATCAGATTATCAGACTGAGCATGGACTGGATGCACTAGAGTTACCGCTCTAATCGTAGTTTTCTTCAAATTTGACCCAGAAAAAAGGACCACAAAGCACGATTACTATGAGGTACTATCCCTAGTCTAATTACAATTTTTAATTTCGTTACATGACTATTAGGCTCACGAATAACTCACAAATAACAAATACGTACGTCGTAATCTTATAAATAACATCAGTTGAACTTGTAAACATTCAGAAATACCAAAAATTTAGAAATGAAACAAAGAACATTGGTTCAGTTGACTGTTGAAGCTTGCTAGTTATCTGAGTCTCAGAGATTCATAAATCTTGACTTGAGCTTCATGTCCCGGTAAAACAGCTTGCAAGTACTGTAATTCTACCTAAATACACCACAGATCCTTCTTAAATACATGAATCTGTTGAAAAATCACCAGGGCTTGAAATCACATGACATACGAAATAATTTGGTAAAATCTAAACGTACGAGTACATGGCTGAGGACCGAAATAAACACATAATGTTCTAGGTAGGTATAATTTCACTCGGCAATCAAGATAGAAGAACTGAAGCCGTACTATCAAAAATTGCTTAAGTACAAGAAGCGGCTATGTACAAGTAGCGAACAATTTTTCGTAAGTGATTGCTGGGTTTAGCTTGAAAAGCCGTCAGCTGACAGCCTTATTAGTAACTCATAATTATTTCGGACAACACGGCATCTGAGCTACGAAATAACTGGCTATAATCCACACATATATCTGATGACTATAGAAAACATAAAATTGACTAGGACTAATTTATCTCGGCAAATAAGATTGAAGGCCTGAGGCCGTACTGTAGCAAATAGGGTAGGCGTGCTATACAAATAAGTACGTACGAGTTTGTAACCAAGACAGACACTCTCTGATGACTTTCAAGCTAAATCCACCGATCACAGACGAGAAATCGACCGCTACGTGCACTTAATCAGCTAAGTATACTAGACCGTACATGTACTGAGGACGCTTGGTATACTTAGACCGCTACGTGTACTTAGACCGCTACGTGTACTAAGGCAGCTACGTGTACTGAGGCATCTACGTGTACTGAGGCATCTACGTGTACTGAGGCAGCTACGTGTACTGAGGCAGCTACGTGTACTGAGGCAGCTACG
>NW_025942508.1:0-89251 GCF_000764305.2 Hyalella azteca
CCAGTGAGTATTCTGTAGAAATGTACATCTATGTAGGTGGAGGTAATATGTGTTTTTGTAACATGTCTGGATGTAAAATGCTTGTAGTTTAGTGCGGCTGTCTCCATTTGTTAGGGTTCTGAGGTGCTGTGTTTTCTCCGAGTACGCAATATTATGGAGGGTACAGTATATGTAATTAATCCACCACCTTCCCTTATTGCCTATCCTGTCTGATGGAAGTGTAGTTTGAAATGGATGATGTCTTGTGGCTGTGCCTGAGCGTTGTCTCTTTTATGAGAAGTAATGTAGGAGTCATGTCCATAGATCCTAGCATGCAAATAATATATGAGGTAACCTCATAAATCAAAATGAAAGGGCATAAAAAGTTTTGTATGTTATTACACGAGTTCAGATTCACTTTTGAACAGTAAAAGTCAACTGGTAACTGTGATCGCAAACGAGTGCATAGACATTATTTGTATTACAGAAACACTTCCTAAAAATTATAGGGGAAAATAGTACCTGGTTAATTCGGCCATGTTTTGATTGTTTTCANTGCGATGGAACATTTCGTGCGATGGAACAGGTGCGATGGAACTTTCTGTTCAGAATACCAACAAGTGTATTTTCAAGCTAGCCCGGGGGTGTAAAAATAGCAAGAATTAAACATCGCATTAGAGCGTTTTCAGTCACGCTGCACTTTTCTTTATCTTCTTCATAGTATGTAAGAGGTAAATTGAAATAATAATTTAGTGTTTAATCAGATCTCTGCTACTAACAAACAGGACTGTGTCTGATGTTGGAATAATGTTGTACGTGTTGTACTTGTGAAGATATGAAGTAAAAATGTCTATTTTTGATGAATCGTGGTGGTTTCTCTAGGACTTTTCGATGTTGGCATGTGCATTTTTCCTGATAGAGTAAGTATAAGTGAAGGGAGCATATGAGTGATGATCTAGCAAAGTTGAGGTGTCAGGTGCCCTCAATTTTGAATGAGAGGAGGTATCATTTTCGTATTTTATGTAATTTACAGAGATCTAGTGGTTTTCGTGTATCGATATTAAAGCTGAAAATGCGTAATTCGAAGTATAGTAATAAAACTATTCAATTGTTTAGGTTTAGTACCTGTTGTTTCCTATGAATGTCTTATTTATTTGGCCCAAAAATTGTTATGGTTTTAAACCCAGTTCAGTTAATCATATACAGTCATTTGTTGCGAGTATATTTATCTATATATAGCCCAGTGGTTACAGTTTCGAGTACCAAGATTGGCGCAGAGAGGCGCGGGTTCGATCCCAGTTCTCTGTGCGCCAGTTTCTGGTTAGAATCGGCAAGGAAGCCGGGCGGTTAAGCACAGCAGAATTGTAGCAGTGAGTTGCGAGTTCGAGAACGCAAAATTTTATGAATGTTCTGCGATGTCAAGAATCGGCGATAGGCCTACGGCCTACTAAATGCTGAAACCTCTATATTATTATATTTATATTATCTGTGGAATGGCCTATTGTGTTTGTAATGCTGCGTTATGTCGAATGCAAATGCCATGTGTTGTATGAGCGTTAGTGGTGATAGGTCGTAGGTAGCATAGATGCTGAATATATAAATATGCAGGCAAGTCCTAATGAGGAAGTTTGTGTTTACTTGGAGTGGGGGACCTTGGTGATTCGGATGCATGTTGTTCACTCTGTGAGGCAGACTGCAAGTGGAGGAGGCTGGGAGGAGGTTGACCTGTACTATTTTATTGTTAGTCTGGTGTGCCAAACCTTGTCGTAGACTGATCACGTCTTTGTACTAGGTGTATTACCAGTGTTTCATGGTGTGGCTAATGATGTGTGCTACCCTCTACGCTTCCATCCAGTCTTGTGTTGTGAGCGATGTGAAAGGTTAGTTGTTCACATAGTTCGTTGTTCGAAATAATATCTAAAACCTTCCGGTGTATAACTAATAGTTTATTATCCCTTTGTGACAATTTATACTGTGTGACAACTGTGACAAAATACTGTGCTCTCTCGACAAGAGCGCATTAAAAGATGAGATCATACGACTTCTGAACTGGATATATCTAAAATTAAAAACAAATTAATTATCATAATGAAAGACTATATCCACGCAATTAACACTAACCACACAACCTACGCTACCATAGCTCAACGCATTCTCAACGACGACGTCTTCGTATTCAACACCAGACTTACATCCTCAAAATGCGAAAAAGTGAAATTGCCCATACTCGACGACAGTGGCGCAGCCTCGGGCCACAAATTATGATGCTCTTAAATAAGCCCTGAAGCCAACGCCCAGCTTCACCATGCATCAACTCTACTCAGCCCCAGAGCTAGAAGCCACAAACTACGCTTGAAGTAATCCAGACAAGCGACACACTGCCGAAAGATAATAGCGCCGTAGGTCTTCAGCCAATGCTTCAGCATGCTCGCTCATAAGCAGGCAGTTCCTCACCCGGCTGAACCTACTCCGCCTAACCTCTTCTGGCCTAACCTATTCACGCTGTCCCGACTCACAACCTTCTTGTAGCCAGTGACTGGCTCTCTCAGCACACTTGGACCGCCTTTCTAACTTCCTGCAGCCATTAAGGTTAGGTTTGGTCCACTCTGGTTTGTTTTGGGCGGAGAAATGTTGCAACTTGCGTAGGTTAGGCCTAAAGAGGTTAGGTCGGTAGGAGTTTGGCCAGATGCAGTATGGCCATGCTTGCCTTTAGCACGCTTATTTTGTGGCTGTGGACATCCGGCGCTGTGGCTTTGAGCACTTGACTTCATAGGCTGTTAGGCCCTCTAGCGTTCTCACCTACGGAAAGAAATAAATATGAACTAAGTGTGAAGTTTGGCAAAGCTGATCTCCGGCATGCCCCCTCTCGACGAACTCGTATTAACATTTGGCATAGTGACATATATAGACTATATGGAATGAAACTTTCTTTCGTTATAGAATGATAATGGCAATGGTGTAAATACTCACTGGAATGGTAGTAACAGAGAAACAAAAGAGATAAAGTAACTAGTTTTTAGTGACACTCTATCACAGCTGATCCTGCTGAGTCCAGAGAGGCATGGACAGAGATCATTGAGATCACTGGAGAATTGAATCACGGTTCCCAAGCCATGCGTGCTAGCTCCCTGTGCCTAGCATTGCTACCTCAATGCTCTCTAGTTGTGCTGGAAGCGTTGTGAAGAACGGTTCACTCTAAAAGTCTCGAATTCCCGATAACCAATTGCGTCACCTCAAATGTTCGGATTGTCTTAAATGCCGCGCCCTCCAATGACCGGAAGTTAAGGCATACATCCCTATTGGCTTCATTCGCAATAGCTTGGGCTGGACGGATTGACGACTCAAAAAAGCTGCTGAAATTTATCATAGATAAATGGCATAGTGAAACAAAACAATTCAAAACTAACGATTTACAGAGACGCGACATACGTACTAAGCGAATTAACAAATTGAATGCGGAGAGAGCTAAATGCGCGGAGAACAAAATGCTAGAAGAGAGCTCGAGCATGGAGGTCTGAGAATTACTCAAGATCCCTGGTGTCGGAGTCAAAATCCTAGAAAAGAGGAACCAGGACGTAAGTCGGGATCGGCATCGTATCTGACGGCTATAACCAATTCAACGCCTACGTCAGAGCCAGTCCTACTTAATCTTTGCGGTCTGACAGATAGTAGTGAAAATTTACAACAACACTTCATAACAGAATGCAAGTTTATTATCCGTGCTCGATAGTGGTTGGGGATGTTCCCCCGAGTCCTGGTCAGTGGTCACGCCCGGAAACCCGTGCTGCGCAGGAAAGCCACCACCCTAGCCGGCTCAAACCAAAGCTGTGCGACGGATGTTATGCCAGCTCGATTGGAGCCTGGGTTCTACCAGCTCCGGGCACCCAAGCGGTAGATGCTTAACGGTGTGGGGGCTGTATGAAATTGGGGACATAGGTCTGAGTGAGTGTTTGTAGGAGTATAGAGAGGGATGGTGACCACAGCATAGCCTGTCTCTTATACACATCTAGATGTGTATAAGAGACAGATCTGACGGCTATAACCAATTCAACGCCTACGTCAGAGCCAGTCCTACTTAATCTTTGCGGTCTGACAGATAGTAGTGAAAATTTACAACAACACTTCATAACAGAATGCAAGTTTATTATCCGTGCTCGATAGTGGTTGGGGATGTTATCACAACCTTCTTGTAGCCAGTGACTGGCTCTCTCAGCACACTTGGACCGCCTTTCTAACTTCCTGCAGCCATTAAGGTTAGGTTTGGTCCACTCTGGTTTGTTTTGGGCGGAGAAATGTTGCAACTTGCGTAGGTTAGGCCTAAAGAGGTTAGGTCGGTAGGAGTTTGGCCAGATGCAGTATGGCCATGCTTGCCTTTAGCACGCTTATTTTGTGGCTGTGGACATCCGGCGCTGTGGCTTTGAGCACTTGACTTCATAGGCTGTTAGGCCCTCTAGCGTTCTCACCTACGGAAAGAAATAAATATGAACTAAGTGTGAAGTTTGGCAAAGCTGATCTCCGGCATGCCCCCTCTCGACGAACTCGTATTAACATTTGGCATAGTGACATATATAGACTATATGGAATGAAACTTTCTTTCGTTATAGAATGATAATGGCAATGGTGTAAATACTCACTGGAATGGTAGTAACAGAGAAACAAAAGAGATAAAGTAACTAGTTTTTAGTGACACTCTATCACAGCTGATCCTGCTGAGTCCAGAGAGGCATGGACAGAGATCATTGAGAATGATCACGTCTTTGTACTAGGTGTTCTCCCAGTGTTTCAGGGTGTGACTAATGACGTGTGCTATAGCTTCTGCGCTTACTTAAATCATCCAGTCTTGTGTTGTGCGTGATGTGAATGGTTAGTTTTCCATGCAATCTGTTGTTTGAAATATTATCTAAAGCCTTCCGGTGTATAACTAATAGTTTATTATCCCTTTGTGGCAATTTCTTATGCATTGCTGAGGGTTCTGTTTTCAAAATACTGTGCACTCTCGACAAGAGCGCATTATAAGACGAGATCATACGACTTCTAAACTGGATACATCTGTACTTATATTATCAGTCTGCTTATATCGCAAGCTCACAAGGAATTTAAAAGCAAAGAAAACACCAAGCAAATTCACCATGTATGCAAATTCACCATATCGATATATCTGAAATTAATACAGATTAATTATAATAATGAAATACTATATCCACGCAATTAACACTAACCACACGAACCTACGCTACCATAGTTCAACGACGACCATAGTTCTCAACGACGACGTTTTCGTGTTCAACACCAAACTGCGAACAATTAAAATTAACCTTACCCGACGAACTCGTATTAACGTTTGGCATAGTGACGAACTGAGAAATATGGAATGAAACTTTCTTTCGCTATATAATGATAATGACGATGGTATAAATATTCAATGGGATGGAAGTAACAGAGAAACGAAAAAAATAAAGTGTCACCTGTGTGACACTAGTTTTTAGTGACACGCTCGCACAGCTGATCCTGCTGAGTCCAGTGAGGTATGGACAGAGATCATTGAGAGCACTGGAGAACGGAATCACAGTTCAAAAGCCACAGGATGGCATGTGAATAACTTGTGCTCACCAGCGCTGTTGTTATTTAGGGAACAGTTTTTGCTGTTCCCTTTGCGCTGCAAGGGATCAATTGTTGCGCTGTTGCTATTAAGGGAACAATTGTTGCGCTGTTGTCATTAAGGAAAGAAACGACTTGACTGGCAGTACTCACGACCAGGGCAGTTGGCCTCGTCGCTGCCATCATAACAATTTGGTGCGCCGTTGCACCAGAGCTCTGAAGGGATAGCCTAGCATTGCTACCGCAATGCTCTCTAGTTGTGCTGGAAGCGTTGTGAAGAGACGGTTTACTCTAATGAATGCAAGTTTGTGTGATTTATTCTCCGTGCTCGATAGTTGATGTTCCTCGAGTCCTGGTTACGCCTGGAAACTCAGGAAAGGGTTTCCGGGCGGTGGCAGGAAAGCCATCACCCGAGCCGGCTTGGATCGAAGCTGGGCGACGGATGTTATGCCTGCCCGGAACCTGGATGCTACCAGCTCCAGGCGATCCAGCAGAAGATGCTCGACCGTGTGGAAGATTGCATGAAATTAAGGGCACATGTTCGAGTGAGTGCTGTCCAGGCGGTGTTATTTAGGAGTACTGTGAGGGTTGGTGACCACAGCGGAGTCTGCTGAGGTTCGCCCTCTCTGCACGGTTCAACTGCGGCTCTGTATGGCTGCTGTCTGGCGGTCTGTCGTCTATGACATTGTTAATTTGTGGATTCGAGAGAGCGTTCGGATTAGATATGTTTGTATTTATTTGGAGAAGTTGGGTGGGTCTTTGGGCGGGGGTAAGGAGTTAGGTACTGTGAGATAGTTGTTGAATGTATTATTAGTTATTTACCTGGGTGTAGGGGTAAATGTTGAAAATGATGGCAGGAGCTGAGGGGGTTGTAGAGTGCTGATGCAAGGAATTAGGTGCCTCTCATATCTAAGTATTCTTTCAGAAGGAGGGCATTGTTTTCTGCGTGGACGTGGCTGGATGGTGTGGTTTGGGTGCTTCCAAGTGCGATTCATTCTGAGTGCTGTATTTTGTATGGTTTGTAGTTGGTTGCGGCGGAGTGTGGGTAAAATAATGGGTGTCCAGGCTGGACTGTCATATTCAACCACTGAGCGTAAATATTGTTTGTACACTAGTGTGAGAGTTTCTTTGTTCTGTCCGAATGCTTTTCCTGTGATGGCTCTAAGTGTGTTTAGCCTGGGTCTGCAATTATTTTAATGATCTGTATGTTTGGCCCGAAAGACATGAAAGTGTTGTAAGTGACACCTAAAATCTTGGTTTCATGTGTGTGTGGTATAATTATTTATGTGAGTGTTGGTCTGTGTTGATGCTCCTTTCTGTGGCTTATTAGTAGTGTCCTTGTTGATTTAGTGGGGCTACTTTGTGTAAAGTAGCCCCGAGTAGTGTAAACTATTACTCTACTTTGTGTAAAGTAGATTTAGTGGGGCCCTCTATTTGTGTAATGTAAGGTTGTACTTGTGACTTGTGTGGAGCATGTGTTTTCATTGGTGTGTGTTGATGTAACTGTAATGTCGTCTGCGTAGTATGAAATTTGAATGTTGACTAGTGGGGCTGGAATGTCATGCATGCATGTAAAGATTGAAAAGGGTTGGTGAGAAGACTGAACCTAGTGGGTTCTCCGTTCGGTATGTTCTTTGCGTTTGATGACTTGCCATTGTAGTGTACGAATGACTGCCTGCCTGTTAAGTAGTTGGCAAGCCAGCGTCTATAGCGTTGTTAAGTAGAGTTGTATTGTATATTTTATCTGTGAGTAAGAGGCGCGGAATGGGATCAAAGGCTTTGCTCATGTTGATTGTTATCAGGAGATGTGCAGGGCGAGGGTCACTTAGAGTTGATGCCATCTTGTATACTTTGAGTGAGGTTGGTGAGGAGTGTAGTGGTTGGGTGATGGGCTCTATAACCATGTTGTGCGGGTGAGAGGGAATGTGAGGCGTGGTTATCGAGAGTATAAGGCGTTCCATAACTTTAGATGGTGTGCAGAGGAGTGTATTGGGCCTATAGGAAGCTGACTCGGTTGGGGGTTTATTCGGTTTCAGGAGGGTTATGATTTTGAAGTTCCCAGATTGATGATATAATGCAGTGTGCGTATAAAAAGTTAGCCATATTTGTGAGAGTGGTGATACCATGCGGGCCGAGGTACTTAAGATGAATGCTAGAGATGTTGTCATGCCCAATTGCTGAATAATTGTTGAGCTATTTTATGACGCGTGAGATGTCGGATGTTTTGGCTAAGATGTAATTGTTGTCTAGTGGGAATTTGTGCTTGCACCTGTGAATTTGTATGTCTGCCCTATGTTTGGGGAGGTGACTGCAGCTGGCATAATGATTTATCAATATGTTGGACTGCTGGTGGTAATAGGTGGTAATAGCTGAGTGAGATGGGGTGAGGCCACTGTTGGAGTTAGTGAGGCTGCGGATTGTTCTATATAGTTTTGAGGAGTTAGTGTTAGGTTTAGTATCACCGCAAGCTCTACCCAGAGCTGCTTGTTTATTAATTATTAAGTTTTTTTTTTCACTTAATTCATGGCTGTGTTCTATAGTTGCCTGTGAGTGTGGTGTTGGTGTGCGTCGTAGGTTGTTGCGAGTTCGAATGAGACGGGAGATGTCAGGTGTGAAATTAGGGTTGTAATTTTTCCTGTTGACCTTGGGTACACATTTCTTGTCTTCGATCCTCGGTCATGACGGTGTTGCAGTGGGTGAGGGCGTGGTCAATGTTGGTGATGGGTATTGTGTTCAGCTCCCGAAAGTGGACCTTTGTTTCCCTGGAGAAGTCTTTCCAGGAGCTTCACTTGTAATTGCGAATGGTTTGCTAAGTGTGCAGGTTGGTGCCTTTGGTGGGAAGCAGTGTGATGATAATGGGTAAATGGTCATATGAGAGGTCCGTTTACGCTCTCCAGGAAGTCCTGTGTGAGAGTGATGGCAGGCAGAAGGTGATGTCTGGGGAGGTAAGTCTATATAAGGCTTGATGTGGTATGTGAGTGGGAGTGAGTGTATTGTTTAGAATGAAAAGCAGATCTAGTTGGTTGCAGATCTCCAGCCTTCGAGCAATGGTGTATCATGGGTTGTACCAGTCTGAATGCTTCGCCTTGAAGTCACCTCCAGGAATCAGGTCTGGTAGCGTATTTAATGCTTGCAGTGTGGGAGTGCAGAGGTCCGGTAAACCCAGTGAGTGTTCTGGAGGAATGTAAATGTTGGTGAGGGTAATCTATTTTTTTGTAACCTGTCTGGATGTGAAATGCTTGTAGTCCTGCTTGCCTGTCGAGTTGTGTTAGGGTTCTGATGTGCTGTGTTTTCTCCAAGTAGGCTATATTATGGTGGATATATGAAATTAATCCACCACATTGCTCCTGTTGCCTATCCTATCTTATGGCAGTGTAGTTTGGGATGGATGGTGTCTTGTGCAAGTGCCTGAGCTTTGTCTCTTGTATGATGGCGACGTAAATTTCGTTGGAGTGCATGTATAGTTTGAGTTCGACGTGCTTGATGCGTAGGCTATCAGTGTCGAGTGGTAGGATGTTGAAGTTGTGATGGTAGATTGGCGGTGTGCTGGCTTGTGGTCGAGCAGGAGAGACTGGGCGAGACGGAGAGGAAGGCCCGAGACCCAGGCAGGGGTCAGGTAGCAGCGGAAGAGTAGGGGAGCGCACCGGCGAGTGGGAACCGGTGTAAACGGGTGGATTTGCGGCGCTGATGTGTTGGCCAATGGAAGGCACAACGAGCAGGACTAATTGCTGCTTTTAGGTCTAAGGATTGGAAGCAAAATGCACTTGAGGTGGAACAAGCGACTGCTATTGTTGCTCAAGACAGATCCTCCACCTGTGCAAGATGTTAGACTCGTGGTGCAGTTGAGGCAAAAGGTGATAGGGCCCGGTTTGATTTGATGTCGGCACCGAGCAGGAGAAGGTAGAAGGACCTTGCAGCCGGGTCTTCAAGTCCCCCATCAGAAAAAATCGTTGCTCCAAGCCTACTGGTAGTGCCTCCCAGAACGCAAAACTGGGGAGCCATCTCCCAACCACTCTGCAGTGAGTTTGAAGTGGAGGGGTCTCGCCACGACGTAGATGCGCCCCCAATAGCGAGCGTGCTCGATAGTTGCTTAGACTGGTAGAGTTATAGTTAATACTATCATCCCCTAGCTCATTTATTTTGTTAGGTTAACCATTTATGTCCTCAACAAAGCAGAAACAATTCAAACCAAAGACTCTCATGAGAGTGGCGCAAATATGAAATAATTAAAGATTGTTTGTTAGGGCCAGTGAAGGAAGCAATGGATTCATTGTGTAAACCAATTCCTACTAATGAAAATCATGGAAAATTTTATCCTTTAACCAGTTATTTACAAATGTAGCCAAAACTATAGTTTGCATAAGAACGAAAAAACTCTCGGTACGTTTTTCAGCTATCATCTGCCTATACTCTATATCATATTCAAAATATACAATTTATTTTTTGCAAAAACTTTCCGATGGAAGTGAGACAACCACTAGACTAAATTTTTACCGCACAAAACGCTCAGCAAAGAATAAAACTGAGATAAGCAGTAATTTTGAAGAGGGCAACTTCGGTGACATAGGTGGAAGAAAATTCTGTCTGTCGCGCGACAAAGAAAATAATACTTAATAAACCATTTGCAAGATTAGCAATTATCAATTACAGTGTATAGACTAGAAAAACAGTATTTACATTTCTTTATGTCATCTTTTCTAAATAATGTAGAATATGAATATTACAATTAAATTTACGAATAATGTATTGTATCATAGATGAAATAAAATTGAGCTAAAGTATTAGTTTTAAATTTAAAAAATCTAGCCAATTTCAGAAAAAATTTGTGGAAATTCCAGCTTCTAAATTTATCGAAGCGTTTCAAAAAATCTTGCGTGTTTTGTTTGTGCCCATGCAGCTGTCAGAAAAAATTGCTCGTTGAGCCATCAGGTCAAGGGGTATTATGGGTGACAGATTGAATTTATTTAATGCCTCGGTTTGTCCACTGCAAGTAGCCTGTATACTTCAGGGGCGAGCCATAGGGTTGGTGAGAACGGCGAGAGCGAAAATATGGGTATATTGATGATGAATTAAACATCCAAAGGATGTTTAATATATAAAACATCCATTATATAGAAAGAGACACTGAAAAGTGTACTCACGACCAGGGCAGTTGGCCTCGTCGCTGCCATCATGACAATTCGGTGCGCCGTTGCACCAGAGCGTCCAGGGGATACAGAGTCCATCACGACATTGAATCTCCCCAGGCCCGCAACCTGTGACTGCAATTGTGAGAATATTGACTTGAACAGCGTTTATATATTATGAATGTCATATAAATTTATTTTTCTTTGTGGTCCGCAAAAAATTGAATCAAATAATTTCACAAAAAAACACGTCTAAATAATTACAATATTTATTTCATTCTAGTATTGACCACATAATCATTGGTTAAGAACATTCCGTCATAAACTGAGCAAGTGAGTTAGTCAGAAGATAAATGCAACAAACTGAATCGAACCTGGTTTGCACATATATTCACTGAAGCAAAATTACTTTTCTCAGCAAACAGCGTTCTAAATTCTTGAGTAAAGTAATACCCGTGTCGAAAGTTAATCACATGTTAACCTTGAACTTGGTTAAACTACAGGGTCCGGTTTATTTATGGCAACGGATGTTTGTTATTTAAAAATAAATTGGTTTCAAGGAGACTTTTCTTTTATAATGAAGCTTAATTTTATCTATTAATTCATCTATTTTATATTGCAGAAGTCTAAGGTGTCTTTATTTACTATTATTTATGGCAGTAGATAGAAATGCAATTGTAACACTTCATGAAAAGGGAGAGAGTAATTCAGTCATTGCAAAAAAGCTCCAAATTCGTCGTGAAACTGTGTGGAAGGTGGTAAAAAATATAAATTAAACTGGTAAAACATGCAATCGACCTGGTCAAGGAAGGAAACGAAGTGTCCGAACAAAACAATTGATCAAAAACACGAGGGAGAAGTTGAGGAGAAACCCTCGTCGCTCAGCTGCAAAATTGGCTGCAGAAGCAGGAGTCAGTCTGACAACGATGCGTATAGAGTCCTCAAAGATGACCTCAAAACCTTCCCTTACAAGATGCAAACAAGGCATGAACTAACAGACCTTCATGAACGAATGAGGCTCGATCATTGAAAAGCGAGCTCAATTTTTCACTCAGCGAGCGCACCATCTCACTCAAGGCGTTTACTACATCATTCAACGATTTCGTCTCATTGCCTTGCTCTTCCACCGTTTTTTCGCTTTTTCGAATACAAATAGTTGGTTCTTTGCAGTCACGACAAAACCAATGAAGTAATTTAGTTTTATGGAGAAACAAGTATTCGTCAGAGCTCAACTTCGAGCATTCGAGCAGCTGATACAAATGAAGTCTTCGCAGCGTTCACAGATGACTGTCTGATCTGCCTCGCTCACAGAGATCTCTTTGCAGTGTTTTCAAACTTTCATCTCTGACTTAGCTGATTTGATTTTAGCCTTTTGTCTAGCAGAACTAGAAGGCTTTTCTCCTACCTTTTTTTTCTCTGCCCAGCCAACGTACAATGCACGGAGGAAAACACAAGTTTGAAACTGAATTGATTTGAGTAGGGTTGAAGTTAAAATTATATTTCAAACAGAATTGGAAATTAATAATACAATGCACGGAGAAAACACAATTTTGATATAACTCTTTGAGTAGAGTTAAAGTTCCGTCAAATATTACGACTCCTGCTGAGCAAGGAGATTCAGCTGAACAGCTGAGCGAGGGGAGAGAAGTGGGCTGAGGGAATGAAGGGCTCGCGACAGAGGGGTAGAAAGGGTGAAGGGCAGGATAAGGGTCCCTAGACGGCGGGCAGCGTAGAGGTAGACGGAGGGGCAAGGGTGAAGTTGACGGAGCTCGATTCAAGGAAGTAGTCTTAACAGAAGGCACTTCGCCTATCTTCGACACAAGGTGTCATCACTCACTAGATTTACCCTCGTTTTTCAGCATGAAAAACAGGGAACCGCTAGTTACTTGCTTCCACTATCTGTTTGCATTCTCTTTCACTGACTTCATTTCAAGTCATTCAGTAATACAAAATGTGTTAATACAGTTCAACCGCATAGTGAAAAGGCAAGCTGTGAGCCCGCGCAGCACGCACGTCTGTCTTGTGACACGGCTCAACCGCGACTCTATGATGCGACGTGAATTTTTCTGGAGTCCGTGCATAATTTGAGTTCGACGTGCTTGATGCGTAGGCTATCGATGTTGAGTTGTATGAGGTTTTGAAGATGGAATGACGGTGTGCAGGCTATGTTGAGTTTCGAGGATTTGATGGTGGAATGGCGTTGTGCTGGCTTGTAGTCGAGCAGGTGAGACTGGACGAGATGGAGAGGAAGGCCCAAGGCGAGGGAGGGGTCAAGGTAGCAACGGAAGAGTAGGGGAGCGCACCGACGAGTGGAAACCGGTGAACACGGGTGGATTTGCGGCGCCGATGTGTTGGCCAATGAAAGGAACAACGAGCAGCACCAGTTGCTAGTATTGCGCCTAAGGGTTGCAAGTGAGGTGCGCTTGAGGGGGAACCAGCGTCTGCAATTGCTGCTCAGGACAGATCTTCCACCCACGCGAGAAGATGTTATACGCGTGGTGCAGGTGGGGGCATTAGGTGAGTTTGGGGCATGTCCCGAGTTTGGTTTGATGTCGTTACCGAGCAAGAGGTGAAGGTACAGTGACCTTGCAGCCGGGTTTCCAAGTCCTCCATCAGAAAAAAACGTTGGTTCAAGCCAACCGGGTAACGTTTCACAAGACGCAACACTCTTAGGAGCCATCTCCCTACGGCTCCGCAGTGAAGTTGAAGTGGAGGCAATTTAGCCCTCCCAGAGGGGTCTTGCCACGACGTAGACGCGCCCCCAATAGCGAGCGTGCTCGATAGTTGCTAAGACTAGTAGAGTTACACTAAATATTATCATCACCTCGCTCGTTTCTTTTGTTACGTTGATCATTTATGTCCTCACCAATGCAGAAACAATTCAAACCAAAGGCTCTCATGAGGGTGTCGCAATTATGGTTGTTGCATTGCTTCCATCACTGGTTGTTAGGTCCAGTGAAGGAAGCAATGGATTCATTTTGTAAACCAGGTAAGTGTGATATTGATGTTGCATATATTGACCCTGTGACACGTGTTGAGATAAATTCCTACAGATGCAAATCATGGAAAAATTAGTCTTTTAACCAATTATTTGCAAATTTAGCCAAAACTATTATAGTATAGTTTGCATAAGTTAGAAAAATGTAACTCAGTACTCCCTGCAGTGAGTGACAGAAAGCGCATTTTCTCGTCGACGAAAACGTGAACAGACAGACGGACATGGCGAGCACAATAGTGCATTTTTTAATATATGAGAAAATGCGCTAAAAACTCTCCTTATGTTTGTCAGCTATCATCTCTCTATAGAATATTCAAAATAATAAATTTATTTTAAAAACGTGCTGATGAAAGTAAGACAACCACTAAATTAAATTTGTACCGCAAAAAAATGGCCAACAAAAGGAATTCACTGAAGCCAAATTCCTTTCCTCGGCAAACAGCGGTGTAAATTCTTGAGTAAAATAATACCTGCCGAAAGTACTTCAGATGTTAACCTTGAACTTGTTCAAACTATTAATTTTATTGAACCCAGTTACACCAGAGGTTGTATACTATACCAGAGTTTATATTCGTTAAAAACCCTTTTAATAGATGTTATAATTAAACATTTGACACATATTTACATGACAAATAAAAATAACGACCGAGCACGTCATTGGGGGTTCGTCCCACCGAATTTCAATTGCATCAAGCGAACTTTTTTAATCGGCGCCTTCATGCGTGCCAGGCAGGAAGCTGATATGTTTCGTCATAAGAGCATTTAACATCCAAAATGTTTGAAATAAGTAAATAAGCTACAAATTTTTATCCGGTAGTTATAATTATTATTATAATAATAACTAATATCAATAATAATATTTCACCTATGACCTTGGCTATTTTATACATAAACGACTAGACAGCATTTTCGTAAATTTTAACTCATTATTTCCATTCAATAGAATAGAACGTCGGAGGTGCAAAAGGTTCGAGAACAAAACGGAAATAACGATTTTGCAAATTTACCAATATAAGCTGCAACAACGCTCACTAGTTGTGTTGGAGGCGTTGTAATGTGACGGTATCTCTATATACCTATTTATTGAATAATAGTTTATGTGCTTTATTATCTGCTCAATAGTCGCGAAACGAAAAAGTTCAATGTTATATGTATCATCTTTTAACTTCTTTCGTTTCTTAGGTTTAAAATTTATCTGCGCATGCCGAAGCAGAAACAATGTAAGCCAAGAACTCTCATGAGGATGGCGCAAACATGAATTATTTCAAGATTTGTTGTTAGAGCTTGTGAAGAAAGTTAGTGAAATAAAATTGTAAACCAGGCTAGTGTGACATTGAGAGCAAATACCTTGACCTTTCAAACCGGGTTCATTTAAAACATCGTAATGCATATCCAGAAAAAATTATCCCTCCTCCTGTTATTTGCACATTTCACCAATACTATATCTAGCATAAGTTCGATAAAACTCTGGTAACGAATGTCAACAATTATCTGTCAGTGACATTTTCAGACGATAGAATTTATTTAAAAAAGTGTTCATAAAGAAGAAACCGCAAAACTATATTTGCATCGCAAAATTTACAGTTATCAATAAAACTGAGATAAGCAGTCATTTTTAAGAAGGCATATTTAATCACATAGGGAGAAAAAAATTCGATTAATGATTATTCAAGGAAATCTGCTGTCATTATAATAATCAATCAAATAGTAAAGAATAAAGAAACTACAGCTTTGTTCCTAACTTCCTAATTCACTCTATATAATATAATTTAGAATAATTTAATAAGCAAATGATATATTTCTTCAAAGGTGAAATAAACCGAGCTGAAGCTGTGGCTGTAAATTTGGAATTTCTAGCCATTTAATGCTAAAATACATAAAATTCTAGCCTTCGACTCATCAAAGAGCTTTCAACGGAGAATAATAATACACGCAATACATTCTGCGTTTTCCGATACGCGAACCAAAGTTTTTTCGGGTCTCCAATGTACTAGGAAGTTTTCGGTTCAATATGCGTTTGGGCATGGCTTTATTTTTATGTTATGTTACTTTCCACATATTTTTGCAAAAAAGGGAAGAATCTTCAACTAAATGTTACAATGAGTTCAAGTTGCGTCAAAATTTCTCTCACCTGTGCAATTTAGTTCGTCTTCCGCGCCGAGGCACTCTGCTGTTTTGTTGCATCTAACTGACATGGGGAGGCAAAGGGAGCCGCACGCGAACTCGTCCGGCTTGCAGGTTGCTGAAACAAAGTGTNGATGTTTTGTTGCATCTAACTGACATGGGGAGGCATAGGGAGCCGCACGCGAACTCGTCCGGCTTGCAGGCTGCTGAAACAAAGTGTTTTGTTATCATGTATGTAGAGGTATTTTTCTTTCTCATTTATCTTCCTCAGCCTCATTCAAGAATTAGATGGGTGCTCTCATCCAGAAATTAGATGCAGTTTCTTTAGGTAGAATTACTTGGAATTGGGAACGCATTACTAAATTAAATCATTTAATTATTATGGAAGAATTATGACCTCTAGGAGATATTTCATAAAATAATATAATAAAAATTTAAATGAGCAATCTAAAAGTAAAATCGGAGAAATTGAAAATTATTACGCCAACTATGAAAAGAAAGTTTATCCTATCCAACGATTGATGATGATCTAAAAGATATCGAGATCTCCTTCTTTCACGAATGTTTTGTGCAACCTTGACATGTACCAACTTTTTTTTACAAGTGAATGCACACAAGAATTAAACTTACTACAGTTAGCTTCATCGGAGCCGTCCAAACATTCTGTTTTGTTGTTACAGACTTGCGTGAGATCAAGACACTCGCGACTAAGAGGACATCTGTATTTGTCTGTTGTATTGCAACCTGCACACATCGTAAACCGCATTAACGTATGCATCAATGGCTCGCATCGATAACTTGCATGAGTTAAATTTTGACGCTGGATAATTTATGAATGGTTCATGTAAGATTATGAACTACTTAATCATCGTGCTCACGAGTCTTTCGTTGCATGGCCTGAAGTTAAAAAGAAATAAATTGAACTAGTTCTTATTATGAGAGCATTCAGTTAGTATATTACTCACGTTAAACTGACATCCCACGCAAACGCATCAAAGCAAACTCTCCCAAATTAAATGATAATAAAAAGTGTGGGATGAGTTATTGGACTGAATCCCCACACTTACAGCAGATTGTGGGGTTTTCATCTTCTTTGCCTGGACAATCTTGTTTTCCGTCACAAAATAATGAGGCGTTCCGGCACGTACTTGTATAAAAGCTGTTACTTGCAAAGCCAACCACACAAGATCGCTGCCCCGCCCCACATGCTGAGATTTTCATATAAGCTGTAACTTAATTTTTTAAATTTATGAGTCTACTGTTTCATTTATCTTCGTCGTGTCTACAATAAGAACGAATTAGTTCAAATTTTGTGAGCCATTGAATTAATTAAGTAGAAATAAATCTGTGATACTTACATGAAAAGTGTTTATCAAGTATTAACTGTACAAATATTTATTAGCAAAAAAGAGTACAAGTTAAGAGACAGTAATAGACACCTATTACCTCGCCCTCCTGACTTACTGCAATTTAGTTCGTCAGATCCGTCATCACAGTCCACGACGGTGTCACAGACGAGATTGATACTGATACACTTGTTGTCGCTGCTGCATTTGTGATTCCCGTAACAATCTGTCAGTGATTGATTATATTGATGATTGTTCTGTGATTCATTATATAAATTTTTAAAACTAATTACGTCTGGTGAAAGGAAGAGGGTCTTTTATTTATTGCAAAGCTGTGCGAAATTATTTTCCTGAGTCATAGGCAGAGGTCAAAGCCTTCGCTATGTGCAGTAAAAAGATCAATAAACATATTTGTGTGTACAAAATTTGCTCATTTTTGTGTACAATACAAACTCAGATGCAAATCATAGTTCCAAATCAAGGGCAATTTATTGAGTCAGATTATTCATGGAACGGGTAATCGAACTTATCTTTCATTCTATATAATAACGTTATGAATAATGCACATTCATAATGTGATAAAAGTGTCAGCAGCTCAGGCCAAAAATTGTGAGATTCAAAAAACTTTTACATTGATAAATCAGCATTTTCTAATTAATTTCTCAGATGAGCTCGCACCCTTGGCCTCGCTCTTTTCTTAACATTTATTCCACATATCAATCGTTTCATTCCTTATTTATTGATACGTTGCTCAGTGAGTGCATGAAAAAATTATTCTTGACTTTTTTATTCATACCGGTTCAATAATGATTGAAATAATGGACTTACCACATGAGTTCCAATCTTCGTCGCTGCCGTCCGCGCAGTCATTAACGCCATCACAAACTTGAAGGTCAATAATGCATGATCCATCGTTGCAACTCCATGCGCCGTCGAAAGGACAAACTGTGCCTTTCGTGCTCTCCGTGCTCTTCGTGCTATTCGTACAAACACCTGCACGAGCAATTAAAATAATAGAATCTTGCCTTGCTTCTACTGCAGTAAATGTTGCTTTAATGGATTTATCAAGCCAGACCTTGCAAACTAACGCCTCTCATGTGAATGTAGTAAAGATTGGTTGTAAGAGCATGTGAAGGAAGTCAGTGAAATCAAATTGCACACAAGGTTTCTGTGACATTGAGAGTAAATACTTTGACCATTCGACACGAGTTGATTTAAAAACATCGTAATGCAAATCCAGAAAAATTATCCCTTCTCCTGTTATTTAGCCAATACTATATGTAGCACAAGTTCGATAGAACTCTGAATACGAATGTCAGCTATCATCTGTCTAGCATTTTCAGATTATCGAATGTATTTTGAAAAAAAAAATGTTCATGGATAAGCAACCACAAAACTACATTTATATTGCAAAAATTTTCAGTTATCAATAAAACTGAGATAAGCAGTCATTTCCAAGAAGGCTTACTTAATTACGATGAGGACACAAATTTTGATTGAAGAGTGATAAAGAAAATATTATTTTATGAACAATCTGCTGCCATAATAATTGTCAGTTAGAGAGTAGAGAAAAAGGAGATACAACTACGTTCCTAACTTGTAATCTACTCTGAATAAAAACTCATACTCTCAAAAAATTTTTAGTTACAAATGAAACGTTTTTCCACGGATGAAATGAATCGAGGTGAAGCTGTAGCTCTAAATTTTGAATATCTAGCAAATAATGGCAGAAATCCATGAAATTTCCGGCTTTCAACTTTTCAAAGTGTTTTTAACATAGTATAATAGTGCTCGCAATACATTTTGAGTCATGCGACCCGCGAATCAGTGGTTTTTGGGGCTCCAAAGTTCCAGGGTAATTTCGGTTCAATATGGTTTCGGCACGGCTTCATTTTATTTGTATTATTTTTTTCTAATTCTTCTTCTTCCCACACCTTCCTGCAAATTAGGGGAGAGTTTTTGAGTTCGACGTGCTTGGTGCGTAGGCTATCAATGTTGAGTTGTAGGATATTGAGATTTTGATGGCGTATTAGCGGCGCGCTGGATTGTGGTCGAGCAGGAAAGACTGGGCGCGACGGAGAAGGAGGCCCAAGGCGCAGGCAGGGGTCAGGTAGCAGCAGAAGAGTCGAGGAGCGCACCGGTGAGTGGGGATTAATCGGTGTACACGGGTGGATTTGTGGCGCGGATGAGCTGGCCAATAGGAGGCACAACGAGCAGAATCAGTTGCTAGTATTGCGCCTAAGAGTTGGAAGTGAGGTGCGCTTGAGGGGGAACCAGCGTCTGCAATTGTTGCACAGGACAGATGCTCCACCCATGCGAGAAGATGTTACATGCGTGGTGCAGGTGGGGTACAAGATGATAGGGACCGAGTTTGGTTTGATGTCGGCACCGAGCAGGAGGAGAAGGTATATGAACCTTGCAAGACGCACCTCCAATAGCGAGCGTGCTCGATAGTTGCTAGGACTAGTAAGAGTTGCAGTAAATATTATCATCCCCTCGCTCATTTCTTTTGTTGGGTTGATCATTATTGTCCTTCCTAAATCAGAACCAATTCAAACTAAAGACTCTCATGAGAGTGGCACCAATAAGAAATAATTGAAAATTGGTTGTTAGGGCCAGTGAAGGAAGCAATTGATTCATTCTGTAAACCAGGTGTGTGACATTGATGTTACATATTTTGACCCGATGACACGTGTTCAGATAAATTCCTACTAATGCAAATCATGGAAAGATTGGTCCGTTAACCAGTTATTTACAAATTTAGCCAAAAGTATAGTTTGCATAAGTACGAAAAACTCTTGTTACGTTCGTTGGCTATCATCTGTATTTAGCATATTCAGAATAATAAAATTATTTTTTTTGTAAAAGGCGCTATGATGAAAGTGAGACAACCACTAAATTAAATTTATACCGCACAAAATGTTCAGCGACGAATAAAACTGAGATAAGCAGTAATTTTGAAGAAGGCAACTTCGGTGACATAGGAGGAAGAAAATTGTGATGTTGTGTGACAAAGTAAATGATACTCAATGAGCCATTTGCTGGATTGGCAATTTTCAATTACTATGTAGACTGTAGAGCATAGAAAAACAGAATTTACATTTCTTTATCAATTCTAATCTAAATAATGTAGACTAGAACAATTAAGTTTACGAATAATGTATTTCATCATGGATGAAATAGAATCGGGCTAAAGTTTTAGCTTCAAATTTTAAAAATCTAGCTAATTTGAGCTAAAATTTGTGAAAATTCTAGCTTCTAAATTCATCGAAGCGTTTCGAAAGATCTGCAGGCGTTCTGTTTGTGCCCATGCAGCTGTCAAACAAAACTGCCCGTTGGGCTTTCAGGTCAAGGGGTATTATGGGTGTCAGATTGATTTTATTTAATGCCTCGGTTTGTCTATTGCAAGTAGCCTGTATCCATCAGGGGCGAGCACTTCGGGTTCGGGTTCGTAGCGGCGGCGTCCTCTTAGTAACAAGCCAATGGGTAGGGGAGAAAGGCAAGAACTAAAATACAGGCGTTATGATGATGCTTTAAACATCCAATGGAATTATATTAACAGATACACTGAAAAGTGTACTCACGACCAAGGCAGTTGGCCTCGTCGCTGCCATCCTGGCAATTCGGTGCGCCGTCGCACCAGAGCGCCCAGGGGATACAGAGTCCATCACGACATTGAATCTCTCCAGGTCCGCAACCTGTGACTGCAATTGTGAGAATATTGACTTGAACAGCGTTTATATATTTTGTATGTCATATAAATTTATTTTTCTGTGTGGTCCGCAAAAAATTGAATCAAATAATCTCACAAAAAACACGTCCAAATAATTACAATATTTATTTAATTCTGGTATTGACCACATAATCATTGGTTAAGAACATTCCGTCATAAACGAATTGAGCAAGTGAGTTAGTCAGAAGATAAATGCAACAAACTGAATCGAACCTGGTTTACACATATATTCACTGAAGCAAAATTACTTTTCTCAGCTAACAGCGTTCTAAATTCTTGGGTAAAGTAATACCCGTGTCGAAAGTACGTACATCACATGTTAACCTTGAACTTGGTTAAACTACAGGGTCCGCTTTATTTATGGCAACGGATGTTTGCTATTTAAAAATAAATTGGTTTCTAGGAGACTTTTCTTTTATAATGAAGCGTAATATCATCTATTAATTCATTTATTTTATATTGCAGAAGTCTAAGGTGTCTTTATTTACAATTACTTATGGCAGTAGATAAAAATGCAATTGTAACACTTCATGAAAAGGGCGAGAGTAATTCAGTCATTGCAAAAAAGCTCCAAATTCGTCGTGAAACTGTGTGGAAGGTGGTAAAAAAATTAAATTAAACTGGTGAAACATGCAATCAACCTGGTCAATGAAGGAAACGAAGTGTCCGAACAGAACAATTGGTCAAAAACACGAGGGAGAAGTTAAGGAGAAACCCTCGTCGCTCAGCTGCAAAATCGGCTGCAAAAGCAGGAGTCAGTCAGACATCAATGCGTAGAGTCCTCAAAGATGACTTCAAAACCTCCCTTTACAAAATGCAAACAAGGCATGAAATAACAGACCGTCATGAGCGAATGAGGCTCGAAAGATGCCAGCACATTCTGGATCTCACTGAGGATGGCACGCTGCCCAACTTGGTGTTCAGTGACGAAGAACAAATTGACATTGAACAAAGCGTTAACCGTCAAAATGACAGAGTTTGGAATCGGGATGGGTCTGTGGCAACCAGAACAGCAACACGACGTCAAAATCCCATGTCCGTGATGGTTTGGGCTGCGGTAACCGCCACTGGGAGGTCCCAACTCGTTTTTGACCCCTCAGGAGTGAAATTGAACAGTCAGCGATACATTTTGGACATTTTGGAAGCTGTGTTGTTACCTTGGGCCCCTAAACACTTCAACGGCTCACCATGGTGTTTTCAACATGACTCTGCCCCATCACATGGCTCAATCATGACCCAAAACTGGATTCAGGGACACATCCCAGCGTTCATTAGCAAAAATTAATGGCCCTCAAGAAGCCCTGATTTGAATTCTCTCGACTTTTCTGTGTGGGCTATTCTAGAGAGTAGGGTCTGCAGAACACCTCATGATTCTTTTGATAGTTTGAAGTCTAAATTGACACGAGAATGGGACTTGATCCCTCAAGAAATGCTGAGTGTCTCCTGTGAAGGTTTCCCGCGTAGATTGGAGGCCGTCATTAAAATTAAGGAGGGTCATATTGAATAAATATGTCTGAGAATTGTTTAGGTAATTCTTGGCCACTAGCTCATCCAATAAAGACACAATGCACCCGTTTGTTTCATTGAGAAGTAACAAAAACATGCGTTGCCATAAATATGGCGGACCCTGTATTAATTTTATTGAACTTCGTTATACCAGAGGTTCCATTGAGTATTACAATTATACAAAATAAATTATAATTTAGTTTGCAAAGGTGGCCCAGATTTTATCACTACATACTGGGGAAAATCTTTAACTAAATGTTATAATGAGTTCAAGTTTCGTCAAGAGTTCTCTCACCTGTGCAATTTAGTTCGTCTTCCCCGCCGAGGCACTCTGATGTTTTGTTGCATCTAACTGACATGGGGAGGCATAGGGATTGCATGGCCTGAAGTTAAAAAGAAATAAATTGAACTAGTTCTTATTATGAGAGCATTCAGTTAGTATATTACTCACGTTAAACTGACATCCCACGCAAACGCATCAAAGCAAACTCTCTCAAATTGAATGATAATAAAAAGTGTGGGATGAGTTATTGGACTGAATCCCCAGACTTACCGCAGATTGCGGGGTTTTCATCTTCTTTGCCAGGGCAATCTTGTTTTCCGTCACAAAATAATGAGGCGTTCCGGCACGTCCTTGTATAAAAGCCAACCTCACATGATCGTTGCCCCGCCCCACATGCTGAGATTTTCATATAACTGTAACTTAATTTTTTAAATTTACGAGTCTACTGTTTCATTTATCTTCGTCGTGTCTACAATAAGAACGAATTAGTTCAAATTTTGTGAGCCTTTATATTAATTAATTAAGTAGAAATAAATATGTGATACTTACATGAAAAGTGTTTATCAAGTATTAACTATACAAATATTTATTAGCAAAAAAAAGAGTACAAGTTAAGAGGCAGTAATAGATACCTATTACCCTTATTACCTATTACCCTTATTACCTATTACCCTTATTATAGATACCTCCTCCTGACTTACGGCAATTTAGTTCGTCAGATCCGTCATCACAGTCCAGGACGGTGTCACAGACGAGATTAATACTGATACACTTGTTGTCGCTGCTGCATTTGTGATTCCCGTAACAATCTGTCAATGATTGATTATATTGATGATTGTTATGCGACTAATAATATAAATTTTTAAAACTAATTACGTCTGGTAAAAGAAAGAGGACCTTTTATTTATTGCAAAGCTGTGCGAAATTATTTTACTGAGTCAGAAGCAGAGGTCAAAACTTCCGCTATGTGCAGTAAATAAGATCAAAACATATTTGTGTGTACAAATTTTGTTTATTTTTGTATTCAATACGAACTCAAATGCAAATTTTACAGTTCAATAGTAATTTGAATAATGGACTTACAACAATCTTCGTCACTGCCGTCCGCGCAGTCATTCTTGCCGTCACAAAGTTGTTCTTCAATAAGGCATGTTCCATCGTTGCAAATTATTGCGGTTTCGCCAGGACAAACTGTGCCTTTCGTGGTCTTCTTGCTATTCGTACAAACACCTGCACGGGCAATTAAAATAATATAACCTTGCCATGCTTCTACTGCACTGAATGTTGCTTTAATGGATTTATCAAGCCAGATTAAATTACACAGGCTGAGGCAACCATAGCACAAGCAACTCGGCTAACAGGGACAATTAAACTCGCAAATTATTGCGTAAAACATTTAAATTCCCATGAAAGTAAATTAGGATTAAGAATTCATTATTTAAGCTTTCTAATAGCGTTCTTAATTCCAAACAATATGAAATTATGCTTCATCGTTGCAATGTAATTATTAAATCTAGCCAAAAAGAGAGCAAAAATGAACGGTGAAACATGCCTGGCGTCACCAAGTCAGCTGGGTATCCCTTGAGAACAGATAACGTAGTGATGAAGTTTTCGAACTCAGCGCATCTCTCTGAGTCGTCGTAGCTTAGGGTGGTCACCAATCTAGCCCTTCTGGGAAATATTCTGTGGAAGACGAATCGAAGTAGTTGAAATGTATTTATTCGTTATCTGATATTCGAAGCATTGCAAATCGCATATATAAAAGCATAGAACAAATTATTGGCTTCAAATCTAGATTTTACAGAAAACAGCACAAAGACCGAGGAAATGGTGGCAGGCTGGCAAAGTGGTTAAAGTTCAGAGTACCAAAGAGGTTCTATCACATGTCTCTTTGCGCCAGTTTCTAGTCGGCGAGGAGGCCGGACGGTTAAGCAAAGCGAAGTTGGAGAAGTGAGTTGGGCGTTTGAGACCGCAACAAGCTGTGAATTTTCTATGATGTTAAGAATCGGCGACAGTCTTACGGCTTAATAAACACTGAAACAGCTGTAACTGTGAATATCGCGAGTCGTCCGATACAACAACATAAAGTACGTGGCAGAGAAAAAGACAATTCTAAACTTCGCCTCAACATTGAAATATGTATGGTAATTTTTATCGTGAGCAGCTTAAAATCATTTTCAGACAGCCGGCTTGCAATTGTGAGAAATTCTAAATTTCTCACCAAAAATTATTGAAATTTCGGTTAATTATTCAATGATAATACAGGGTATATAAATATAAAGTAATTTGTTTGAATCGCAGTGCTGTCGTCCTTTGTTCGACTGTGCGGACTAGTCAATGTCGGGCACTGAGAGAACAATCTCTAAAGATTCACATATTTTATGCAGTGCAGAGCAGTGGTAGATTCCATCAGTCCTACGTAATGAGCTTCCAATCCGTATACTTTGTTCCGTGTTGTTCCAGTGTCGACCAGTGTTTCCTACGAATCAGTACATGCAACAGCAACATGCTCGTCGGTTATTAAGTATCTCTAAAATCCTTCCTACAAATCTGATTCTCTATCCCTAGGTTTGCGTGAATGTCGTGTCAATTTTCCTTTTTTTGGGTTGCATCAACTATATGCCAAATTTTCTTCTGTGGGAAGTTGGACGTTAGTTTAAGGCTACGTCTTTCAATTCAATAGCACAATCGAGTTTGTTTAATATTGCAAATCAAAGCTCCGCTGGTCCGATTAGATTACTAAAGTATATTTAAACTCGTTAATTATCTCAAAGCTATACGCAAATTTATAACTACTTTTATTCAAATTTATATCAAAATTATATTCAAATCGAGTTTTATCAAAGTTCTATTCAAAGATACGTATATTCAGATAGCGGGGTAGTGCAAAATCCGATTAGGCTGTTAAGATTTTACTGCTGAGGATTGTGCTATGCTAATTCAAGTCTTTGATCTAATTTCAAACGTAGTTGAACCTCGTACTATTCTTTCTGTATTTCTCAGTCCAACTTCCTACCCCTTCTACTGATTTCCTCTAAATTTCCTAAATTTGTATCTTCTACCGAAAGTATCAACACTGAGCATTAAAAACCTCAGGTCAGTTGCTGCATCAAAGTGAATATATATTGTGGCTTTACATTTGTGTTGTGAGATTTTATTTCCTTGCGGTTTAGTCTTGACTAGGTTTCTTATTTCTTTCTGCAGTATCGACTTTCTGGCGCCACAGTGGAACTTAATTTTTGTATCTTGCGTCGTTACGTCATGCCAACGTCATTACTGCTTCTCGACCAATCCTGAGCCAACAGGAACACTGAATCTACCTACCTGCCTCCCTGAAGCTGTAACGAGAGACCTACTGCTTGGTCAAACTGCCATTTTTTTATGCCAATTGAATCTGATAAACAACCAGAGGAGTGGGAGATGCTCTGATTTTAATCTAGATTGAAAATTAATAAAACTTGAATGCTGAAGCTTAACCTCGAGTGATCATATCCTTGCGGATTTATCATCTCCGTTCTCGTTGGAGTTTCTTGTTGAATTACTTCATTTAAAATAANTCGTGAGCATTTCAAAATCATTTTAAGACAGCCAGCATGCAATTTATAGATTACCGTGATCTGGGGTGAGATTGGCCCAAATTGAACGTATTGTTTTAGTTATATCAGCTTCATATATTATGACCTGATTAACATAAATTCTCAACGTTTATGTGAACAAATTATGTATAATTAAATTACGTACAACTATATTGAGAGACCTCTCAATCACTTTCCACTATGTTCGTGATTTGTTTAAATGTTTGTATCAAGTTACCCAAATTCTAGTGGAAAGTTGTCAGGAAATTGTGAAATGACATTATTTTGAAAATGACATGTGTAACAGCCTTAATACACAGAATACTCTAAACAATTGCAATATTATTAGGCACTTACCTCTTAGTATCTTTTCAATATAATTTGTGTTTACAAGTAAAAGATTGGTATAAGCAAATTTACGACTTTCTCACTGGGGAGAAGGAGCAGCTCTGGAGTTGTGTTTAAATATGGAACTAAACCCAAAAATCACCAACAATAAACTTTTAAATATTATTGCGTGCTGCATGAACTAGAACGAAAACTCGTCTCATTTTCACAATACAACACTGCAAAATTTCTTTTAACTTAAGCCAATGTAAATCCTTGAAGGGCAACGGCATCGAAATAGTTACTTTATCACTATAACACGTTGTCGTTGTTCAAAACTACAGGTGAACTTCGGAATTAGAATAATCATATCTAAAAGCAGCAGTAGTTGTGTTTCTGGATGTAATTAAACCGATTATTCTGTTCTATATAGGCAGGTCTGAAATGTCTCTAGCTCTCTACTATTAATAATTTAATGTAATATTGTAACAACCGTTGACTGCATAGCCAGTTGTATGGGATGGTAGTAATTAACCACTTAATAGCGCCGACGGTTACGATCCCATTTTACGCGCTATTTAATGTATTCAGTCAATGCTGGAAAAGTGTAAAATAGTCGCGGTATTTGACGTATTTTATTCATGACTATTAAGACAAACAAGCATCAGCAAACTCTTTACTCTGAAATTAATGTGTGATTTTCCTTTTTCATTGTCTTATCCATTAATTGACTGAAATTGATTCAATTGTCGGCATTGTTCAGAAGTGTGAAACAATTTCCTTCATTTCATCCTTGAGTTGCTCAATTACAAGCATATTTTATATATGTTTTATGTATCTGCCGATCAGCCCGGTTAGTCGGCTTGTCGGTTCACGCAATGCAGTATTTTGTAATTTGAATACCCGTTCCTGTTCTTGGGAATGCTTGATGTTCAGAATAACCCATAGTATTACTTGAAATTATGCTAGGCAAGTCCTTAAACCCGTAATGGAAATTTAAAAAAATATCTAAATTTAACTCACTTCTCTACTTCCACTTTAACGCTTCCCGGCCATCTCAGCTCAAAACTTTGCTGCAGTTCTTGAACAATGGAGTCGACAGTTTGATTCCTAACGGTCTCGTTCTTTATCACCGATGTGAAGTTCACGCGTAGAATAGCGTTGTATGAATCTGGCAGGAGGCATAATGAAAGTTGAAATTAGCAGTGTGTAAAGGCATGTTTACATGATTTAACTTTCTGTTTACTGACGGGAACTCTGGTTACCAAGCCTGTAGAATTTAACGTCATTAAGAATGAAATTAGTGCCTAGAAAAAATGTGGTATGGGGACATTTCTAGTTTTCGAGTGTTTTTTACTGAAATTCATGAGCCAGAAGGTTTTCAAAAACCTTCGTCTTCTGTTCGTCTTCTGCTCACTTACAGCACAACGCACTCGAATTTCGGAATGAAAATTAGTTTCATTTCAAGAAAAAAAAACACTCACTCGAACTAGCAGCTCGCTTCTCTCGGACCAGTGCCGAATTATGCAGATTTTGATAGCCGAACACGCCCTGTCCAGGACAAAGGAAATTAAATATTACATCATACAGAACAATGAGCGTGCACTGGAATTTGATATATACATATACAGCCGGAGCACTTATATTCTGGATAATATCTTGGAAGAAGACAAGTGGTCTATACAATAATGTTGAATAATTGGCTGTAAGTCGACTAAATTATGATTGTATTATTAGGTTATTGTGCTGTAAAAAGATCTTACATCAACGCTCCAGAAGGCTGAGACTGTGCCATACTGCAGAACCAGGCACAGCAGCGCCAGCAGAGCAGCGCCCCTAATGGTCCCGCTGGGCGTCATCTTTGAGCCTGAAAAAAATTGTCGTCGAGCACCCAGAGAATTTCACTTCTATCGAACAGTCTTCAAAAATATTATAGTTAACTTTGTCGGAACATGTTGCTTGAACTTTAAATAGGGGACCGACTTGGTCCCGTAAGTACATATACATTTACCAATCGATCTTTCTGAAATTTCACACACATACGTAAAATGTAAACTAAAAAACAATTTTCTCGTATGAATTTTTCGAAAAATGAACGAAAACGTGAAATTAATAGAAAACGGTTAAAAAGTGTGTACTGTAAAAAGTTTATAACTTTTGCAAATCACATGCTAAAATATCGAGACATTTCATTCGATTTGGAAGAAAATTATCAAGCGGCCCTTCAGCACTGATTTTCGATTTTGGTCATCATTCGTCTTTTATGCGCGTTATTCCGATTTTTCCACATGTCTCAACCCCTCATCCCCACCCCCACTCCCCCCATATATTAGTCCAACCAAGCACAAATAAAAAAAACAGGCTCCTAGAGTCGCTAGGTATGTAGCGATTCAAATGATATGTCTTTCATTGCTGTAGCTTGAATACTGTAGGAGTTATAAAGTTTTACTCCCCCCATATATTAGTCCAACCAAGCACAAATAAAAAAAACAGGCTCCTAGAGTCGCTAGGTATGTAGCGATTCGAATGAAATTTCTTTCATTGCTGTAGCTTGAATACTTTAGGACTTATAAAGTTTTTAAGATGGCATTTTTTGGATATTTAAATTGTTCAGGGGAGCCAAATAAAGTAACATTTATTGAAAAAAGAAGAATATGGCAAAAATAATTCTTGATATTGTAGCCCAAGCTTCCCCATTGCCAATTATTTGCATTTATGGTACCAGCACGCTTCTTCAGACTTATTCTTGTCCAGTTTAACGTGAATAATAAGCTATCAATTGGACTTTATTATATATATAGTCTTATAGATATATAAAATATTCATTTTATATAACTTCAAAACTGCATTACGCAAATAATATTGCATGTACATACATCCGTTATATATGCTTTGTTGAACACGCATCTTTTGTAGCTTTCAAACAAGTGCAAATACTTAGCAATTAACGTAAATAATGATCCATAAATACCATTTTTAAAGAAAAATTGCAAGCATTGTTATAAAATGCTCATTTTATTAAAGTTCAAAACTGCATTACGCAAAAAGTATTGTATGTACATCCATGGTATGTAGTCATGTTGACCGCGTCTTGTTTGTAGCTTTCAAACAAGTGATAACACTTTGCAATTAACGAGATTAAGGATTTATATATATATATATATATATATATTTATTTCAGGGAAATCTTTGTACATATTACTAAAAAAATGTTCATTTTATATATTTTTAAAATTGCTTTACGCAAAAACTAGAGCACGCCCCTACATGCGGTTTGCTGCGTTAGATGCGCCTTTTCAGCAGCTACGGAATCATTGATAGCCAAGAAAGCGGAAAAGTCAAAATTTTCTATTTTTCACCAAGCCGGTCCCCTTAAATGACATTTGTTTGGTTTAAAATAACTGATAAATCAGAAATAATATATATAGTTGTTTCGTTTGAGTTACCAAACTACAAGAGGTTGAACAATTGGAACGAGCTATACGACGTGAAGTCGTTAGTAGACCAACTGCATCAACCCTGCCTGTTGTATTCATATTTTTCAGCATTCAAGAAGTTGTAGATGATTGAAAAACAATAATTTCATATATTTATTTATTGCAATCCATCATATTTTTCACTGACGAAAGTAACTCAAATTAAGCTGAGATGAGCCGGATAGTACAAAGTGTGTTTGGCGACTGAGAAATTTAAGATTTTGCGGCTGTAGATTTTAAATCAACATTAACCATGAAGTTCCTGAGCATCTGTGATGCTATTTCAGGCTATCCCATTCAGTCTTAATGCCGAATTCATTTAATTATTTACATTTGTGTTAGAGTTCAGAAATGATATGAAAGAGTGGAAATATCTGTGGATATTCTGTGGGCCCAATTTCAGGAAGAAAACTTCGAAGGTGTGGGAAAATTTAACGAAGAATGCACGTGAATTAAACAGTCTATAACTTTGAATGAATCAGCATAATTAAATAAACTCGAAATATAATAGCACAATCTTTGAAAAATTCAAAATTTGAAGATATTTGGAGTAGTTGCATGTGAGCAAGCACATGTGTTAAAAAACTGACAAATTAATCTAATTCTCAGGAATTAAAGATCTCACAAGTTATATGATGTTTTAAAATCAAGTAGAGATAAAAAATTAAAGTGGGAATATAATTTTCAAATGAATTTGACATACCGATTATTCGAGCTTTGAAAATATCCTTTGCTGTGCACGAAATCTGAGTAGACAACTTCAACGTCAGGTGACTGTGTGTCACTGAAGGTGCGCTTCCAATATGAACCTGAAATGAATCATAGACATAGTTCATAAGGCCTTGATAACGACTGAGCTTCTTATCTTATCTTAATCCGTTGGATATTGAGAAATTTCGTACGTCTGAGTAGGTTCCGTCTCATGATATAGCGCACAGATTGCGTCACACACTCATACGATTGATTGCTCGAGATCAATAAATGTCGGTTTATTGCCTTGTTAACTGGCTGAGCATCTAACAATATTAAAGGAGGTCAACTACCTCTTAACATCACCTCCAATTCTGAGACAGACATAAAAGCTAAACAAGACCTAACATTAATATTAATTAATACATTAATTAATACAATAATAAGATTTTATTCATTTTTAGTTTTTTCGAACTGGTGATGGAGGTGGACTCCGAAACGTTTTCAATATCGATATGGTGAATTTGCTTGATGTTTTCTTTGCTTTTAAATTCCTTATGAACTTGCGATATAAGCAGACTGATAATATAAGGACTCCAATTCTGTATTTTATCCCTCACGTTATTCTGTATTTTATCTTACGTTAATAAGTTCCAGATAAAATTGTACAGACTTTCTCTTTATAATACGTCAAACAATAAAAGGAAGGACCGAACGAGTTTGAATTAATGTATTACTGTTGTAATATAACAAGATTTTAATATTACTATGACGGTAGTGGTGGTAACTTGACATTGCAATACGGTCTTGCGCCATATAAACGTGGCTATGAGGAAGTATTCAATTTTGAACGCTTTATCCGAACAGAAAACCTTTTGCATAATGCAAAACGGATCCGTTAAAAAATAAAAAATCAATCTTCTTATCAGAACTCAACGAAATAACTTTTGAATTACGAAATTGAATTAAAAATGTTTTGTAAACAAATTTCGATCATACTGGATTCTTGCAACAAAATTTCAGATTATTATTTACCATCGAAAAAAGATAGCTCGTCGGAACGAGAAAAAGTCTTAGACTCTTTGTACTGAAGTATTTCTCAGAATCAAAAGTATTAGACTCTTTGTACTGAAGTATTTCTCAGAATCAAAAGTATTAGACACTTTGTACTGAAGTATTTCTCAGAATCAAAAGTATTAGACTCTTTGTACTGAAGTATTTCTCAGAATCAAAAGTATTAGACTCTTTGTACTGAAGTATTTCTCAGAGTCAGAAGCGTAATCGACAGTAAGGCCAGGTAGAGAACCGGACTTAGTCCTTAGAGATTTATTAAAATCTTATCTGAGTTGTACGCATGGTTACAACGTGGATTCTAATCATATAGCCTTGCCACACTGTAAACTCAAACCCTAGTACAGGGCTACCATAAACACTGATAGTGAAGCTATTCTGTGTACAATAAATTCTCCACTTGACCTGCAATCAACAATATTACACTTGACTTGCAATCAACAATTTTCATTTTACTTGCAATCAACAATATTCAACTTGACTTGCAATCAACAATATTCAACTTGACTTGCAATCAACAATATTCCACTTGACTTGCAATCAACAATATTCCACTTGACTTGCAATCAACAATATTCCATTTGATTTGCAATCAACAATATTCCACTGTAATTCCTACTGATTATGCCTACTTTATTTAATTAACGGGAAAGCACACATAATTTGAGGTAACACGATAAATGATTGGATTGCGCGTTACGAGTATAAGATGAGCACCTCCAGTGAATGAGCCCGATGGAAAAAGTGCGCGTAAGTCATTCGTGCAGTAAAATTTCCCTCCTTCATACCAATTTAGGCTGAACTAATATCCCATTTTAAATCATAAGGTAACACACAGAAACATGTGAGTTAAGTATTCCAGTGAGATTCATTGGTCTGGTAACGAGTTTAAAGAGTTTTAATAACGAATAATACAATTCTTCTTGATTGCCTTAGTATGTAAGGGAATGCATCTAAAAATCTCGTATGGAATTTTCCTTTCATTTCATAGCTCATTTATGAGATTCATCCATTCATTTGTCTCGTATTCTCCCAATTCTGTGAGGACAGGTTAGCTTCGTTACATGCATTGGGGGATCTTAAGTTCGGTCGACGGACGGGCCACTTTTTATTACTATTTGAAAAATTGCAATAAACTAGAATCGTTTTTCTCTCAGGCCATCCGCTTATATCTGCTTCTGGTTTCCTTCTAAGTCTAATCTTAATTTCATTTTTTTTATCATCAGTCATTATTTTGATTTTATTATCTTTTGCAATCATTGTTACGTATTGATTTAGGCCGTTTCTGAACTGTACTTGGAATCTTATTGCCATTTGTTATTTCAATAATATTCAAAGACAATTTGATTTCATTCTGCATAATGACAGAAAATGAATGGAATATAACCCTTTATCCAGACATGCTTAGTCCCATGACGGGGATAAGCCTGATATGTTCAATTGTCTCACATTTGCGATTGTTGTTAACAAGTCCGAATAACGAGTTCATATTCACTGCATGAACACGGTGAATATCAAGAACTATTTGTAAAACTACAAACCCTTTAGCATCCCTCGCCTCGCTCAATCTGAGCCTCCAACAACAACAGCTTGTAGTCTTTCAGTTAAAAAGTTGTGTAGACAGGCCAACAATTCACCTCTGACCCCCATTAGTCTTAATTTTCTAAAGAGCACTCCATAATCAACTTTTTCAAACGCTTACGCGGAGTCCAAATACACCACGTCCACCCTGGCCCTCTCCTCCAGCATGACCAGGATTTAGTGATGATGCTCCACTGACAGAAAAACAGGAGCGATTTGCAAACAATCGTGTTGTCTTCTGTTGAAAATATCAGCTTCCTCCGTGTACTGCACAAACTTACAAACTTCCTGGATACGACCTTCGCAAATATCTTGATTACATGTAATGTTAATCACATGTAATTAATCCTGCCTGTAATTTTGGGATCTGTCTCTACCACCCCCTTGGTTGATTGGAATTATTAGTCCTAATTATTGGTAACTAGCGACTTTTTTGCTCTCAAGGATGTCTTCCGAAGCAAAGTCAGAGGAGCCTTTATTGCATTATTCTAGGAACTCTGCCCAGGAGCCGAATAAGTCGATATACGTCATTACCCGCACAGTAAGCAAGATTGGAAATGAAAAGTGACTGGAAGTGTGAATTTATTGCAGTGTAAATTGATAACAAGGTGGTCTTTGAAAATAAATATTATGATATGGAACAATACTGTAAATAATACCCTTGGCAACGCGAGCACCTGCTGCGGAGATCAGCCGGAAGATTGACTAAAGGGAAAATAAGAACGGCGATGTTAATTTCCTAAACGGTGCTGCCTAGGTAGAGGGAAAGTTATAATTTTGTTAGAAAATAAAACTTGTAAAATGTGTAACACTACAAATAAACAAAAGCAACGCTAGTTTGCGGGGACACTAAACCATAGCACCGACTCCTCAAAACTATCTATAGAACAATCCGAAGCCTCGCTAACTCCAACAGTGGCCTCACCTCATCCCACTCAGCTATTACCACCTCAGCTACCATCCCTACACACAAACAACTGTCCAACATATTGATAAATTATTATGCCAGCGTCAGTCACCTACACAAGCCTAGGGCAGACAGATAAATGCGCAAGCGCAAGCGCAAATCTCTGCTGGACAACAATTACATCCTATAGCCATAACATCAGACACCTCACACGTCATAAAACGGATCAAAAGTTCTACAGTCATATAGGGCCAAACAACATCTCCAACATTCATCTAAAGCACCTATAGGCCTGCATGGTATCTATACTCTCACAAATATAGCTAACTTTTCATACGTCCACTGCATCTTACCATTAATCTAGGAAACTGATAAAATCATAACTCTTCTGAAACCAAACATACTTCCTACTGAGGCAGCATTTTACCATCCCGCGCCTCCTACCCACTGATAAAATCTACACTACAACAATACATAACAACACTAGACGCTGGCTTGCCAACTACTTACCAGGCTGGCTGTCATTCGTGCCCTACAATGGCAAATCTTCAAACACAAAGAACATATACCGAACGGAGTATCCCAAGGATCAGTCCTCTCGTCAATCATTTTCAATCTTTACATGCATGACATTCCAGCCCCCACTAGTCAACGTTCATTTTTCACCCCAAGCAGACGACATCACAGTTACATCAACACACACCAATGCAAACACACGCTCCACAAAAATACAACCTTACATTACACGAACAGAGGGCTACCTAGCACGCAAGAGACTCAAAGTAGCCCCCACTAAATCAAAAAGCACGCTACTAACAAGCCACACAAAGGAGCATCAACACAGACCAACCACTCACTCAAACAACACCATCATACCACACACACATGAAACCAAGATTTTAGGTAGACTTACAACACTTCCATATCTTTCGGACCACACATTCAGATCATTAAACAAAATGCAGGCCCAGGCTAAACACACTTAGAACATCACAGGAACAACATTCGGACAGAACAACGGAACCCTCACACTAGTGTACAAACAATATTTACTTTCAGTGGTTGAATTTTGTAGTCCAGCCTGGGCACCCATAATTTCACCCACACTCCGCAACCACAACAAACCATACAAAATACAGCACTCAGAATCGCACTTGGCAGCACCCAAATCAAACCATCCAGCCACGTCCACGCAGAAACCAAAGTCCCCCTTCTGAAAGAACACTTAGGTATGAAAGGTGCCCAATTCCTTTCATTAACACTACAACCCCCACAGCCCAGGTCATCGCTTTCAGCATTTACCCCCTACACCCAGGCAGGCTAATATGCATGTAATATGTGTATGACCCAGGCTAATAATGCATACAACTACCATCTCACATTACTTAACTCCTTACCCCCGCCCAGAGACCCAGCCAACTTCTCCAAATAAATACAAACATATCTAACCCGAACGCACTCTCGAATCCACAAAACAACAATATCATAGACGACAGACCGCCAGACAGCAGCCATACAGAAAAGCAGTTGAACCGTGCAGAGGGAGCACCTCAGCAGACTTCGCTGTGGTCACCATCCCTCACTATACTCATACAAACACCGCCTGGAAAGTACTCACTCGAACCTATGCCCCTAATTTCATGAATTTCATGCACTCCCCCACACGGTCGAGCATCTTCTGCTGGATCGCCTGGAGCTGGGAGCATCCAGTCTACGGGCCGGCATAACATCCGTCGCCCAGCTTCCATCCGAGCCCGGCTCGGGTGGCGGCCTTCCTGCGCAGCGTGGGTTTTCTGGCGTGACCAGGACTCGGGGAACAACGACAGGAATTGCAATGTAATTATTTTAGTTTAAATACTCAAACATTAGACTTTAAGATCCCCCATGTAACAAGTACTCAGATTTTGTTTTGGGACGCCAATTCCCAAGGCCATACTGAACTCACCACCCATTTTGTCATGTATTTAATGAGGTGCCCACAACCCACGAGAATTTCTATTGCCGCTCTCAATACTATGGTTGAACAAAGATCTCTCTACGTGTATATAGTTTTTAACATTGGACCGAGCTGGAATTGAAATTCCGCTATGCTTAAATACGGAAGATATCATCGAGTCTGATTATGACGCACGTCGTCTACTGAACGGCACCTCAGTATCTTATGAAGAGATTATGAGTTCTCAATGTTTATAGTTCCACTTAATGATGGGCTTAGTGGAAGTATAACAACTGATATGATTGTGGCGTCATCAGAGATCGAACGAGCGATCGCACTGAACACTGCCCCTCGTATGCTTGTTATGCACTGTAATGAGTCATATGCCTCAAAATGACAGTTCACCTACAATAGTGAAGTGGCTGTTTATTTATAGACCATAACTTTATTGTTTGTAAGTTTTTTTTTGGTGGCGGTGCTGAATCACTAGGAGAGTGAGTAATAATAACGTAGAGTCGCTCGATATATGTAGGAAAAAAGAAAATTACAGAATGATACTAAAAAAGCGCTTGGCGCATAATTAAAAGTAATTAATTAAATAAATGTGACACTTGAAATTTAATTTACACGTGTTTGGGATTGGGTTGAGGTTGAATGGGGGAAGGGAACCCGTCATGGCTTTGGAGATTCAGCAAGGAGCAGTGAGGGTATATGCTGGGTTTATATTTGTTTATTTTCATTTCATATATATTGATGTACTTTTGCTGAATAAATAAAATGATGCTTGCTTTCTATTTACATGCGATTTTCGTTTTTGATATTCTCATCTCAGAATTAATTTATTTATATTTATTTTCTCTTGTTATTCTACTTGGTCAGATACACCTAGACCATTGATTTTACAACCATCTGTCTAGTTGCACCGTAGCCTGCTGTGTAGGTTAGTGCGGCTGGCTGGTGGTTGAAGGTTATATGGGGGATATAATGTGTTTATTTTTAAACTTTTGAATAACCGGTGAGTTTGATATTTTGGTTAAAAGGTTTGAGGTTATTGAATGAAGAACTGGGAAGATTCTCCAATGGTTGGAACTGGAAAACTTCAAAGGATGTATTATTGAATATCTCCGTAATGGATGAGCTGAAAAGGCAAGATAGTAGAAGTGCTCATATGGGTGTTTACCTAAACGGATTCGCCCGAATATGCTGTGAGGTCTAATATGCATGCACAATACGTTATTTGCTGTTGCTCTGAGCAAGCAGCGCCGCATCTCCTTAGGCATATTTTATAATAATATGATAATAATAATAATAGCGGTTTCAGCATTTATCAGTCCGTAGGACTGTTGCTGATTTTTAACATAGCACAACATTCACAACTTGCTGCGGTCTCGAACTCGCAACTCACTGCTACAATTCTGCTGTGCTTTACCGCCCGGCCTCCTCGCAGATTCTGACCAGAAACTGGCGCACAGAGCTGGGATCGAACCCGCGCCTCTCTGCGCCAATCTTGGTACTCTGAACTGTAACCACTGGGCTACTCTGCCCAGGTATTTTTAGTTGATATTTAGTGATGATATTTATTTAATATAAATAATATTCGTATTAAATATCATTAATGATTTTACACCCTTATGATATTTAGTGTATGGTAGTTGAAATTCGCGAACTTGTCGAGCAAATTTTATAAGTTTATCAATGTGAAGTAATTCTATTATAATTTTTCTTGGCCGATTTAAGCGAGTGCAAGATTCAAACCTAATTTTTCGAATTTGAAGGCCAGGGCTCCCCCATTCGCGTGGATTTGTGGTTTTATAACACTCTGGCCTATTTATTTAGAAATTGTCTAAGCTTGTAAAGTAAATGATACACTCATCGCATTCATTTAGATTAAAATTATTGATTTTCGGAACGATTTGCAGATGATGAACAATTTATATTGATGAACCTTTGATGGTATTCTTAAATCTGATACCTGGAGATCAAGAACTTAGCAAGTAATTGTAACTCGGATAGACTAATCTCGTGCACAATTTAACTCTCATCAGACACAGATATGTTGCCTAATGGCTTTAATTTTTACAGATTGGCTTGCCAGACGAGGGAGCCATTTTGAGCCGTGATGTGTATATGGAGGACGACTCCACTTCCTCAAGAAGCAGACAAAACAACAAAAATTTTAATTCGCACGGCATACCTTATATATACAGTCTCACAACAACCGCCTCTGTCTTCGTGCTCCCGCCCTCGTAAGTTCCAAATTTAAATCATTAAAATATTGCAAATGCATTTTTTTTTAAACTTGGTTATACGTTTGGCTTGCATCCTGTTTTGTTTGTTTGTTCATGTCAAAAGTTTTTCGTAATGTCAATGCGGTTTTCATATTTATACCTTAATGAAGAAGCTAAAATCCGCTGCGAGTTTCTTTCTTGGATCGAATGTCGAGACAGTAACCACTCATTAATTCATAGAATTTTTGCCCCTCAGTTTAACAAGCATAAAGTAGGTTCAGCGACTGTATATTACTAGGTGACCATATCACAGTGAACACAATATTCAAGACTATGATGTGGTAAAACGAAAAACCGTTTCTGACACGGTGATATAATGAAGTACCCATTCCCGGTGAAATAATGAATCCCTTTTACTTTTAATTGATATTAGCTTGTACCGCGAATGTTCTGTAGTCACAGTCACTTTTCGAGCTAGTTAACCTGGTCATAGAAAGATAAGACCCACAGCTTATCAACCAAATGAATTTCTCACTAGACACAATTGCAAGGAAGAACCGAATATTCAAAACTTCCAACTTTCAGGCACCAGGTCCTGCACCTTCACTTGTGTTCACACGGCCCTCAGCCCACACCACAAACACAACATGCACTGCTGGAGGGCGCACACATAGTCGGCGTCAGTTGTAGTAATTGCATCTGAGTGTATAGCCTACTATAGTTGATCCAAAATAACTCATAAAATCTAATCAAATACACTAACGACGAGCCCGCTTCGCATGTCGTCTGTTGTCGGCACTGCTTGGCGTCTGGGTGTATAGTTGATCCAAAATAACTCATAAAATATAATCAAATATACCTACGATGGGTCCACTTCGCATGTCGTCTGTTGTCAGAAATCGTGACTGGGGGCAGTAGGTCATTTACGCTGACGGCTGCGGCCAACCAAAAAGGGTAAAAATCTTAGTGAAAAGATCTATGTCAGATTATGAGCAACTTTACGATTACCATAGAGTAACTTTTGGCTGAGTTTACGTGTCACTGGCCATCGCTTTACCAGGCAACGGGACGCCTACGGTCCTAATGCGGACGACTATATATATAATTGAATTCCACGAAACATTTTTCAGAGCCGAGTCACCATGCTACGCTGCAGTCAGGTAACATGTAAAGACAGGTTGAAATAATAGATAGGCAGACATAATTGATTTATAGCATCAATATCAACACTTGAAAGCTGGCAACAACAAAATGCTTTAGCTAATTCAAAAAAAAATATTGTTCATATAAAAAATATTGTTCGCGTATGAAGAATATTCTATATATTTTCAAATTTGCCTTTAGCTTCTAGCAATGACACTCGAGTAATCCATGAAATATTTTTCATACCAAATAAACTAGTAATCACAATGCGCACATTTATACTCTAAATCACTTCTAAGGAAGTTATGCCTCTGAAAAACTTTCTAAGATGAAGAAATAGAAAATCCGAAATCTGAGAGCACAGACTGCAAACTTCGATTAGTCTTCGATTGCGAGGCTGTTTTCTGAAATGCAACATTTAAAATACCGCATTATGAGTACACGCACACATATACATTAAGTTAAAAACCTAGTAAATTATTTTATTTTCTTCTCAATAAACGACTTTACAATATTGGTTTTCATTTGATTCACTTGGATACTTCTTAAGCGAGTAAAATTATTATTATAAATGTTAAGTTATTTTAATTGCGCTTTTGCTTGCTAGTAGTAAATTTTTCACATCCTAGTAAACCTTTCATTCCCAGGAATTGCAAAGTGCTTCGAAATTAAATTTTCGGGCAGTCATTTTACTGGAACATTACTGAGACATGAAAATAAATCTTCAAGTTCCCCTCATGAAATGCTTAGCACCATATCGAACCCGGTGGAAGTTTGGTAGCTATTTCAAACTTTCGTCAGTCATGAAAAGATACGATCAAATGACATGATTTTATATCTTCTGTGAACAAGTCACGAAAAGGAAAAGAATCAGCGACAGGCCACATCAGGCCTACACTGCAGCGCCGACATCAATATGTTATGTTCTGTTATGTTATCTCTCTCAAATTGAGGCAATTGTTTTCATGTTAAACAATTTTAGTATTTACTGAACCCTTGGAGTGCTTAGACTTAGCTGGATTATATTTTTTAATTGATTATCCCGAAACATAGAGTAACTTTTGGCTGAGTTTACGTGTCACTGGCCACCGCTTTAGCGGGTAACGCGACGCCTACGGTCATGAGCGTACGGTGGGCGAGGATCTTTAGGATCCTACCGCCCTACGGCGAGGAGGCCGGGCGGTTAAGCACAGCAGAATTGTAGCAGTGAGTTGCGCGTTCGAGACCGCACCAAGCTGAGAATGTTCTGCGATGTTAAGAATCGGCGACAGGCCTATATACGGGCTACGGCCTAATAAACGCTGAACCCGCTATTATTAAACCGCTATTATAATGCGGACGGGTAATTGAATTCACCGAAGCATTTTTGAGAGAAGCCTCACCACGCTACGCTGCCGTCAGACAACCTGTAAAGACAGCCCTCATTAACATATTGACAAAATAGATACTCATACTATATAGCATTAGCATGATGATCAACGCTAGGACGCTGGCAACAACAAAATGCTTCAATTCAAAATACAATTTCTACGAAAAATATCGTTTGCGTATGAAGGTTTGCGTATATTTTTCAAATTTGACTTTAACTCTAGCAATGACACTCGAACCGAGAATTTAAATATTCTTCTAAGTGAATAAACGAATAATCACAATGCACATATTTATGCACTGTGTCAATTCTAAAGAAAGTTATGCCTCTTAAAAATTTTCTGAAATAGGGAAACAGAAAATCCAAATTTTTAGAGCACAGACTACGAACTTCTACTCGTCATCAGTTACGAGATTGTCTTCTGAAATACAATACATATAATACCGCATTATGATTTATGAGTATTCGCAGGTTGGTACATTAGGCTGAAAACCTAGTAAATTATTTTATTTTCTTCTAAATAAACGACTTTACAATTTTGGTTCTCATTTTAAATCACTTTAATACTCTATAGCTACTAGTAAATTTTTATAACATCCTGGTAAATCTTTCATTCCCAGGAATTGCAAAGTGCTGCGAAATTATATTTTCGCACAGTCATTTTACTGAAACATTACTGAAACATGAAAATGCATTTTCAAATTCCCTATCTCTTTCAAAATTGAGGCACTTGCCTTCATATGAAACAATTTTGTTATTTGCTGAAGCCTTAAACTAAGCTGGATTATATTTTTTAATTGATTATCCCGAAATCCAGATATCTTCGAAAAGTTTAAGATACTATGAAGTAAGGCGGATAACACTGATAACAAATGTCAAGCTTTTAATGAACCCCTGGCTGTAGGAGAGCTGATATTCGGAGCTTAAATTGAGGAGAGAGCGAGGACCTCGCACCGGCCCTTAATGGCTACTACCGAATTGTTCAGGTGTCCAGTGCTCTGAACCACAGGACCGAATTTATTGACGACGATGACATGAGACTGTCCTCGCTGAACCTATCAGAACCGCAAACAATCCACGAAATCAATTTCTCCTCCCTCTGACTGGCTACTCTGTGCTATCTATTGTTTTTTTTTTTCATCACTTTCCTAGTGGCATCGCGCCACCCCCACCTCGCACCCCGGAGGTCCGGACTGCGGAGGAACGCACCAACCAACTTAATTAACTTTAGAGGCATCTAGAGAAAGTCATGCTTCTCTCTGTTTTCGGAATTGAGATTTTATTTATGAATGTTATCCAAATCACAACAAATTTATCATGAATAAACTCAATAAAAGAAGTAATTCTCAGTTATGCTGAAAAACGCCTGAAATTCTGCCGCCTGACTCGTCAGGAAGAAGAAATTTCAGGCGTTTTTCAGCAGAATTTCACCTCCATTTCGGCAGAATTCAGAATTTCAGGAGAATTTCACCTCCAAGTCAGGCGGCAGAATTTTATCAGTAGGGCATTCAAAAACGGGTGCCACGTTATGACAATGGCCTCAATATTCACGGAAATTATGTAGAAAAGTAGATTAAGGCACAGGCTTACATGTAAAAATAAAATTATTGCGATATCTTTGCACGTCTTTTTTTAATTCTATAACGGTTCTCACTTAACAAACATGCCTCGTCGTTGACTGCAGGGACACCCGTTGAAAATTGTGTCTCAAAACAGAAATAGAAGATGCGTGGTAGGCAGTAAAAAAATGATTCTAATCATGTGGAACAACTTGCGAAGGTGGAATTTCGTCTATTATTATATTAGCTATCGCAGAAAATTATCTACCAAAAATTAATCACAAATAGTTGTGTCCCAAAGAATGATATTATGTCAAATCACAAATAATAACCACAAATAATTGTCCCAAAGTATGACATTATGTGTTTAGTATTTTAATTTCTAGCTGGCATGTGAGTTTTCCACTGAGTAGCTTTTAAGCAATCATATAATCATATATTACACTAGCTCGTCGAGGCGGTAATAAGTTTCATTGTTAAAATTAAATAATTCAAGGATGTCAAATCCTAACTGCGTATTCCTTTGACTGAATCTACACTTCGAGCTCCTCGCCCGCGAGCTCGGCCGTGAACTCAAACGCGGAGCGTAACTGAACCAATTATAGTCCATCAATTTTGAACGGGTTTGCTTGAAGTTCGGAATATAACAAATTTTTGGGAAAGCGCAACATGTGAAACGATCACAGATTCTTACGTCTATTTTTTTTATTGAAACTAATAAATGAAACTATTAAGCAACTGAAGCAATCTTATCCTACAATTCCAAACGGATCTGTTTAAAATTACGAATAAAACTAATTATATGCAATGCACCAATGCACCGCGCCAGTAATCTTAACAGATTTTTATGGCATTTATTTTTCATTACAACGAAACTTTCAAGAAGTTACGTTAGGCTAGCTTAAGGTAGGCAATGTTAGTATGGGTTAGGTTGGGCTATTTATTATTACATCATAATGAGTGCGGAGAAGTTTGTCGACTCGGTCCTTTTTGACATGTATTCACTATTCAATTATCATTAAATATCAAACATTTTTTATATGAAAGGAAGAGTCTTCATATATTCAAGAGGGAAATTTCTCCAGATCATTACACATATACGGACCCTACCTGAATTTTGAAATGCTTCAGTTTAAAAGCGTTTTGTGGGTGTGCCCCGTAATTAAGGTGACAATAGAAAAAGTCGAAAAATATAACTCAGTACTCACTGCAGTGAATGACAGAGAGAGCATTTTCTCGTTTCCGAAAACGTGGAGTCACGGACGGACAGACAGACGGACGAGCGGACATGACGAGCACGATATCGCCTTTTTTCCATGAATGAGAAAATGCGCTAAAAAGTGCTATATGCTCAGTGCGCATTATTTAGGTTTCTGGTAGGCTTTGTGATTGGATAGGGGAGTGCGGGGCCAGGGAACCTGTCGGGGCTTTGAATGATTTACATGACATGAAATGGGATTCAATATATACAATATTAATATACTCGTAGGTTTGCAGAATTGGCTCCGTTAAGGAGGTTTCATTCAAAAGCAGAGAATTTGTTTTGTTGACAATTTTCTTACTACTATTTTCAATGAATCGAACAATATTTTTCGTTTGCACTGGTAAATCGAAAATCAGAGTTACGATGGACATTTTTATTTCTTTAAGGACGTTACAAATGTTTCAATCATTCACTATCAAGTTTAAAGACGCATTGAGTGACGAAACTTGGATCGACATATGTATAAAATCATACAAATGGGATACTGCTCAAAAAACAGAATTGATTAAAAATAATGCCTGGTCACGAAAATATTAAGATGAACAAAAATCTACAATATCTGCATTAACGAGTACTATTTGAAGGTAGAAATTATTTATACCATATATCGCGCGTGTGCATTATTTTTATCATTATTTCTGTTGTTTTGTTTATTTTTTCTACTTTTTGAAATATTGACCAGCCCATTTACTTTGCAGAGGCATTTAAATGCGCATTTGCTGACTACATTAAAGAAATAGGCAATAGTTCCCATTGCGTGTATCTCACACGTAACACTCACTTGTAGAGTACCCAGCCCTGAGTCATAGCAACAATCTCGCCCAGTTCATTGGGTACGCATGAGTCATTTCATGGAAGTGACTGAGACATTGGTGAGTCATTGGCTTTCACAGACTGCTGGGCGGCTTCATGTGCTTGCAATTTAGGAAGATCCGACTTTTAAAGACATAACCGACAGTTATAAGCTTCAATGGATCCGTGGAAAAATATTTTAAATTTGATGTTCTTTTTGGCAATTAAGTTTCGAAATTCGTTACCAAGGAAGCGAGCACGTATAATCCCCGGATTCAAATCTTATATAGATCTCATGATGAATGATTAAAATTAAGTAAAAATTATTAGGTATGAGCGAAATAGCTGAGTTGACTGTCAAAAATTTCTTTTCACGCTGTACGCTGGCAAATTCAAATAAATTTAGCGCGTTGTTCCGTCCGAGGCCTTAATTTGACTGGCAATCTACGTCTGTACATGTGGCTGATACTTGCATGGCACCTTAATTGTAGCCATATTTAACAGCAGTCAACAAATTTTATTCTGCACGCGGTCAATTAAACAGAATCAATTTAAATTCCTTATAAAAATCAGTCATCCCGTAATACTCTTAATATTGTAAGATCGTAAGTTCATCAGCCAATCATTGACGGCCTTTCAAGCAAAATCCACCATGCAATCATAGACAAGAAAATAGAGCGTAAGTACTTACGTTCACTTAGCGAGTTTTGAGAGTATGGCCCCTGTTCCTTACATGTGCCTTGCGTCCGAAACTTTGTCAAAAGAATTTAAAGTCTTGTTCACGAAATACTTGCCAAATGTCAATATTCATGTTTTGTTGGTAAACCATTTCAAAATCGGCTCTTTCTTTAGATACAAAGATATGCTCCTTGTTCATGTGTAATCGTCCCTAGTTTATTAACATTGTTATGCACGATGTGCGTCTGTGTACGTTGGGATGACGTCACGCAATCTTTATTCTAGGGTCGCTGAACATAAGGGCAGGAGTTGAAGACCGGACAGTTACTATCGCGCCCCCTCATTCGGCTGTGCGCACTCACGCCGATCTGTGTAATGTTCCTGAATCTGACAGTGGCTTTAAGGTGTTAGCTTCCACTTCCGGTACTGCCGATCGGCGTATTTTAGAATCCATGAACATTTTTAGACTCAGCCCCAGTTTGAATTCAGCATTTAGCTCTTATCCATTCGAGATTGGGAATAGATAGGTTACGCTGTTTTTTTTTTCTTCTACCTTGTCTTTTATTTGTAAATTTAGGTTTTAATTTCGGTTCCCTGAATTTATATTTTACTAACTTGTGATTTTATCCGCATTCTATTATCTTCGAACTGACGATGGAGCTGGACTCCGGAACGTTTTCTATAAAGATATGATGAACTTTTGTGGAATTTTCTTAGCTTTTACATTCTACTCATATTTAGATAATTAGCATCAACATGACACAAGTGATTCTGTCCAACGAATGTAACCAACAGTCGTCGTGATCAGCATCTGTCCGTCTATTAGGCTGCCTGTACCGCCGAAAATGGCTGTCCAGAAAACCCTCAGAGCCACAGATGGAAAATGAAATAATAATTTTATTATATAATTAATTTGAGGTAGTCTGATACACTTGAAATAAAAGTATCACTAAAGAAGTGTTGTTAGGGCGTTAAAATTGCACTGATCTACATATGTACGTATAATAATATATCTACATTTTTTGGTCTTGTTAAAACTGAAAAAATACCTTCAGATATCACACATAGTGCATAAATTAAGAGTAATACAAGTCTAAGAAGAACTCGGTTAATTGGTGCCCCAACGAAGGACAAGATTGACCATCTATATAAACTACAATAATTTTAATTATTGTACATTATCTTTTGTTTTTGCCAGCCGGTAATATGCTTCTCCGTTTGGCTGCGGCAGCCGGAACCGATCGAAGTTCGACCGCTCTGTGCTTCCCGGAAATGTTCGGCCGTGCGAGGCGGTCGTGCCCGGCCACGATTGCATCTTCTATCTATACNTCTGCCCAGGTATTTTTAGTTGATATTTAGTGATGATATTTATTTAATATAAATAATATTCGTATTAAATATCATTAATGATTTTACACCCTTATGATATTTAGTGTATGGTAGTTGAAATTCGCGAACTTGTCGAGCAAATTTTATAAGTTTATCAATGTGAAGTAATTCTATTATAATTTTTCTTGGCCGATTTAAGCGAGTGCAAGATTCAAACCTAATTTTTCGAATTTGAAGGCCAGGGCTCCCCCATTCGCGTGGATTTGTGGTTTTATAACACGCTGGCCTGTTTATTTAGAAATTGTCTAAGCTTGTAAAGTAAATGATACACTCATCGCATTCATTTAGATTAAAATTATTGATTTTCGGAACGATTTGCAGATGATGAACCATTTATATTGATGAACCTGTGATGGTATTCTTAAATCTGATACCTGGAGATCAAGAACTTAGCAAGTAATTGTAACTCGGATAGACTAATCTCGTGCACAATTTAACTCTCATCAGACACAGATATGTTGCCTAATGGCTTTAATTTTTACAGATTGGCTTGCCAGACGAGGGAGCCATTTTGAGCCGTGATGTGTATATGGAGGACGACTCCACTTCCTCAAGAAGCAGACAAAACAACAAAAATTTTAATTCGCACGGCATACCTTATATATACAGTCTCACAACAACCGCCTCTGTCTTCGTGCTCCCGCCCTCGTAAGTTCCAAATTTAAATCATTAAAATATTGCAAATGCATTTTTGAAACTTGTTAATACGTTTGGCTTGCATCCTGTTTTGTTTGTTTGTTCATGTCAAAAGTTTTTCGTAATGTCAATGCGGTTTTCATATTTATACCTTAATGAAGAAGCTAAAATCCGCTGCGAGTTTCTTTCTTGGATCGAATGTCGAGACAGTAACCACTCATTAATTCATAGAATTTTTGCCCCTCAGTTTAACAAGCATAAAGTAGGTTCAGCGACTGTATATTACTAGGTGACCATATCACAGTGAACACAATATTCAAGACTATGATGTGGTAAAACGAAAAACCGTTTCTGACACGGTGATATAATGAAGTTCCCATTCCCGATGGTATAATGAATCCCTTTTACTTTTAATCGTTATTAGCTTGTACCACGAATGTTCTGTAGTCACAGTCACGTCTCGAGCTAGTTAACCTGGTCATAGAAAGATAAGACCCACAGCTTATCAACAGAGGTGGGCAGTAGCGCGCTTCATGTAGCGGCCGCTACTACAGGCCGCTACATTTTCAGTAACGGTAGCGGCAATGAACGCTATACATTGCCCTACATTTAAGGCAATATAGCGGTAGTGGTAGCGCCCGCTACATATTTAAGTAGTGAGGCGAGGTTGTGCCGCTACAGCGCTATAGATAAAGCCTTCAGATTTTACTTAATAGTACTAAATATTATTTAAAAACCAGCATGATACATACATAATATAAATTACAGAATAAAACTGTACGAAAGATTTCGGTGTAATGTTGTCAACCTCAGCCNGAGCCCCCGTGCCACTATAACCCGTGACACGTTAGTGCCCGCACGCTACTGTAACCCGTGACACGTTAGTGCCCGCGCGCTACTGTAACCCGAGACACGTTAGTGCTCGTGCCGCTGTAACCCGTGACAAGTTAGTGAACGCTCTTCTTACGGGGCGCAGGTATTGTGGCCTCATCAAGAGGTGGCTTACTAAACGTAATCAGCACAGCACGAGGCGTAATAACGGCAGCACAGTCAAACACGTGTCGTAATCATCACAAAACGAGTCGTCATCACAACACGGTTCGTAATCACCGTAACACGAGTCGTAATAACACAGCACGAGTCGTAATCCCCACAACAATATTGTACGTCGTAAAGTCGTAAAACATCACACGTCAGTCGTCGATGCCACCGTAAAGGTTCTGTCTCTTATACACATCTAGATGTGTATAAGAGACAGAGATACGATCAAATGACATGATTTTATATCTTCTGTGAACAAGTCACGAAAAGGAAAAGAATCAGCGACAGGCCACATCAGGCCTACACTGCAGCGCCGACATCAATATGTTATGTTCTGTTATGTTATCTCTCTCAAATTGAGGCAATTGTTTTCATGTTAAACAATTTTAGTATTTACTGAACCCTTGGAGTGCTTAGACTTAGCTGGATTATATTTTTTAATTGATTATCCTGAACTTCAGGCACCATCGAAAAGTTTAAGATACTATGAAGTAAGGCGGACAACACTGATAACAAATGTGAAGCTTTTACTGAAATGATGTCTGTAGTAGAGCTGATATTCGGAGCTTAAATGGAGGAGGGAGCGAGGACCTTGCACCGGCCCTTCGTGGCTACTACCGAGTTGTTCAGGTGTCCAGTGCTCTGAACTCTCACCTAACCTCTCGGATTTTCTTCATACCATCTGAAGTAAGTGCGTGTCACTAGGTGTTGTGACTTATTCACTTTTTGTGTCTGTGTTCTTACGATTATTTTGCATATTTGATTGCACCACATACATATACCGGCATTTTCGCCATTTATTTATGACCCCTTATCGAGTTATTGAATCTTGCCTTGCCAAAAGTTGATTTGAGTCAACACCAATGAGCCAAAAGTTGATGAGTTTTTATGGTGTTGGCTGAAATCACGATTAGATACGAATTCTCTGCACATAATATCTGGATTATGGACGAAACTGGAACGAAGTTTTTTTCTAATCAACTAAATATATTTTTTCTAGTCAAGGATACATTTTTTCATGTCAAGGACGAATTTTTTATCGCAAGGATATATTTTTCAAGTCAGGGATATATATTTTTATGACAATGAAATATTTTTCTTCACGTCAGTGATAGATTTTTTAAGCCAAGAGTATATTTTTTTCAAGTTAACGATATGATTTTTTGAGTTTTTAATAAATGAATGAATGTCAAATTTTTTATAACATTTTTCTTATTTTAACTGTAAAGTGTTGTTTTATCATTTTTAAACGAAAAATATGCAATTGTGTAAAGGGACCAAGGGTGGGCGCCTTGCCCCAAGCCCATGGCACTTTTTACAAAATAGAGTTTCATTAAAAATTGAATAACTCTATAGGCGTCTAATTCACATCGTACATTCCTCATTAGTTGTGCCTTCAAACAAAACAAAGAACCACCTCGTTTCAATTGAAAATTCATCAAAAATTTAGTTTGAAAAAAGAGGGGGGCGCGCTGCCCCATGTTGCCCTATATTGAAAATTATTAAAAACTGCATTTCTTTTTATTTAAACTCAAACCGCAAATACAGAATCACAAAAATTTACCCCTCACTCCATCATTGAAATCAATTTAAGGCCTGACGGGATCCCTCTCATCTCCTATTCAACCCAAACTTAACCCCATAAACCCAGACAACCAAATTATGCGCAAAGCACCTTTCTTCTTCATCTCGTATTGTCTTTTCCATTTCTCCTTCCTTTGATTGGCCACTCTGTGCCATTTCTTGCTTTTTTCATCACTTTCCTAGCTAGTGGCACCGCACCACCCCCACCCAGAGGTTGGCAGTAGCGCGCTACATGTAGCGGCCGCTACATTTTCAGTAGCGGTAGCGGGCTACGTTTAAGCAATTGTAGCGGTAGCGCCCGCTACATTTAGAGCATGTAGCGGTAGCGGAAGCGGCCTCTACATTTCAAAGTAGCGCTGCCCGGCTCTGCCCCCCCCCCCTCGCACCCCGGAGGTCCGGACTGCGGAGGTACGCACCTACCAACGTAATTAACTTTAGAGGCCTCTAGAGAAAGTCATGCTTCTCTCTGTTTTCGGAATTGAGATTTTATTTATGAATGTTATCCAAATCACAACAAATTTATCATGAATAAACTCAATAAAAGAAGTAATTCTCAATTCTGCTGAAAAACGCCTGAAATTCTACCGCCTGACTCGTCAGGAAGAAGAAATTTCAGGCGTTTTTCAGTAGAATTTCACCTCCATTTCGGCAGAATTCAGAATTTCAGCAGAATTTCACCTGCAAGTCAGGCGGCAGAATTTTATCAGTATGGTATTAAAAAACGGGTGCAACGTTATGACAAGGGCCTCAATATTCACGGAAATTATGTAGAAAAGTAGATTAAGGCATAGGCTTACATGTAAAAATAAAATTATTGCGATATTTTTGCACGTCTTTNCAGTCAACAAATTTTATTCTGCACGCGGTCAATTAAACAGAATCAATTTAAATTCCTTATAAAAATCAGTCATCCCGTAATACTCTTAATATTGTTTTCGAACTCTGATTTTAAATTGCGTGGTCTTCATTTTATAGTTTTACACCCTCATAATCAAAAGTTATTCCCTGGTTTTCAAAGTTCATGCTTTGTCAAAATTTCATGTATGAAAAATTTTATATGCTTAAAACTTTACAAATTCTATTCAGGAAACTTTACATTCCAAATTCTCATAGATAAAATTAACATGTCACTTATTTGCTTGAATCGCATATTAACTAGAATTTTAAAAGCAAGGAAAATTCCACAAAAGTTCATCATATGTTTATAAAAAACGTTACGGAGTCCAGCTCTATCGTCAGTTCGAGAATTTTAAAATGAAGATAAAATTGCAAATTGGGACAATTGAAAGTGAAGGAACCTAAATTAAAATCAAAGTTTACAAATAAAAGACAGAGCATAAGAAAAAACAACAAAGCCTATCTATTCACAATCATAGGCGTATGGGAGTTAAAAGCTTAACTTCAAACTGGGGTTCTGATCATAAATGTTCAAGGATTCCGAAATACGCATATTCAAAATACCTGGAGTAAAATCTAACATCCTAAAGTCCCTGTCATAAAGAGGGACATCACACTGCTCGGCGTGAGTGCGCATAGCCGAATGAGGGGGGCGCGAGAGCAACTGTCCGGTCCTACAACTTCTGCCCTTATGTTCTGCGACCCTGGAATAGAGACTTGGGTCGTACCATATGTTATCCACGATGAATTTGAATTTTTGCGCAATATTTTCCCGCTTAATGGATTTCCGACCAGTTTTGTGTTTACCAAATTAAGAAATTCATGTCTGAGCTATACAGTGAGGTTCTTCCCGAGCGTGATAATAGGAAAGTTGTTTATTGTTCCTTTCCATACTTGTGCCTTGCGTCCGAAGCTATGTCAAATGAATTAAAGTCTTGTTCATGAAATACTTCCCAAATGTCAATCTTCATGTTTTGTTGTTAAACAATTTCCAAATTAACTCTTTCTTTAAATACAAAGATATGCTCCCAGTTCATATGTAATCGTCACTAGTTTATTAATATTGTTGTACACGATGTACATCTGCGTACGTTGGGATGACGTCACGCAAATTTTATTTTAGGGTCGCAGAGCATAAGAGCAGGAGTTATAGGACTGGGCAGGTACTATGGCGCCGTCCTCATTCGGCTGTGCGCACTCACGCCGAAGTCAACATCGTGGGGAGTTAATCCGATGGTTCACAGATCACTAGCGCGACAATAATCTACAAATTGTGGTTTTATGTCTTAGCTCTATTCGTCTGAATCAACTTAGGTGACTTTAAGTCTTACGAGTTTCGAGCTGGAGTAAAGTTTGAGATAAAAGACATGAAATAAAACGCCAACTATCGACCTCGCGGTCAGCACGCTGCAGCCTGAACAGCAGCTCTCCCTGCATGGAATATTCACACGTCGTTCTGAGAATGGACGCGGCTGCGCTTGAACCCTATAGAATTTATCGGGACAAAGCGCCGGCTGTGGAAAATTATTTTGAAAGGTTGGGATATTCGATTTCAAGTGAGTTTTGCTGGACAATTTTACTACGGGCACGTGGTCCTGATTATTTAATATATATTTGTCACATTGATTGATTCATTTCCGTAATCGAGCAATCGAAATTCCCAAGAGATTTGGCATTGTCAAAAAATAACCCAAAAATATGCAAAGATTCTAAACAAAACCTCAATTAGCATAATATTTATGGTCATGTGCACTTTTTACGATATAAATAACTGCCAACAACGACAGAGAAATTAATACCAACTTATTAAATGCATGTCTAATTGTATTTCAATTAGCTTGCTTCAGTTTCATCAACTTTCTTAAAGCTTATAACTAGAGCAATCTACATCATGCATTATGTCACACAACGTCAATGAAATCAATACATTTTTTGTATGAAATTCGGAAGCTAGTATCATAAATGCTAGTTAGTTAAAGTAAGGCTGGCCCCGGTATATTCGTGTATGACGTACATTGATGTTCTAGTTTATCATCGACGTATCTAGAAATTGCGACGTATTCATCGACGTACCTTTCTCGTACCTAGAAATTGCGTATATTTGATCTCTACTGCTCCTCATTACTGTTACTGTTTACTCCTCTTTACTGTTCATTCCCCCACGACTGTAGCACTCGCACCTTCTGTTATTGCTCTCCTGCTGGGGTACGACTCCCCGCCATGCTCTCGATCCCCTCACCCTCCCCCTGACATCCTCGCGCCCCATAGACCTGTGCGTATTGATTGCACTTGAACTTGCATCGCGCGTCCATCGCCCCACCGATACCACGAGCCCTCGTGCGCCTCGACCGCTGAGCTGCATACGGGAAATACAGCTGAACTGCATTTATCCCAGCGATTTTATGAAACCGATACCCTTAATTAACTCATTTATTAGTTCTCATAGCAATCATATACTAAAAGTTCATTAACATCTCACCATTTTCCCCTCTATTGCTTATGGCATGCAAGGCTAAGGTCGAGAACACTCAATAGTGTCGACAGTTACTCTGTCGACATCTTAATATATATGTAATTATATATTTTTTCATTGGCAACGCAGATTGAGCTAAGTTTGTGAAGGTTGAAAATATCCCTTTGATATACTTTGTTGATCACAATTGATGAAGACCAGGAGCTACGTGTTTTTGGTTTCGATAAAATATCAGACGTCGTCTGTATTTCCATATCCCAAAATATCACTTATGATCAGGATTTGATCATAATCAGGAAGGGATATATTAATAGATTTATATATGAATGCCTCTTTCACCCAACATATTTCACAAACTTGTTTAACTTCCTTCATCTCAACATGACTAACGTAACTTCCTTCATCTCTACTTTGCCAAACCAACTTCAGAAATCTGTTCCAACTTATTATATCGGGATGTCTATATCAACTATCTCATTTCGTAAACCAATTCCACTTTCCTGTATCGGAATATCTATTTAACCCTAAACATTTTGAAATACTGTTTTACCTTCAAATCAGAATGTCTAATTGATGAAATTTTTTTCGCACACCTATTTCACTTTCCAACATCGAAATGTCTTCTATCCAACCAATTTTGCCAACTTGTGTCACATTCTTATGTAGGAATGTTCATTCCACCTAACCCATTTCACAAACCTGTTCCACTTTCCTTTAGCGAATTGTCCATTTCACGTAAGCCATTACGCATACTTGTTCATACGTCACGCATGAGAGAAAAAAATTACGACGGAAATAAACGCAGACTTAAAAAGTAAGAGCGAGCAGCGATGGCGCTGCGCTAGATCATGTGAAAGATAAGAACCGAAAATCGCGACAAGTTTTAGTTATTAAAACATGTAAAAATGAAAGACAGTTTAACATCTACCGCAAATAATGGTAATTTAAACGCAAAATTTTCATCTCTTATGTATGAATGAACAAGTTCCAGGTAAAAAAACTGAGGACCGTTTCCGATGAGATTGGTTTTGAAAAAAAAATATGCTGGTCGATTCGAAACAAAAGACTGGTTTGTTAATAATGGTGAAGAGTCTTCGTTCAATTTGAAACCAATTTCAATTGTTGGATCGAATTGATAATCACTGTGATGACATGAATGTTAGGTTTGACTATATCGATGATTCATTTTCGAACAAGCAACCTTTGATTTGCGTGTACGAGCGCATCCTCCAATTGCTACTGTGAGAAAATTGCAGCTCAAGCAAAACGTTTTTTTATCCTGGTCTTCAGAAATCTCCTACAACTCAGCTCAATAATAGCATTGGTCACTTAAAGAGGCCTGATATCTACGTTTAAGTCTTATCTCGGCCACTAATCTGCGTCGTGCTCGAATCTTAAGTTCAAACCATGCAGATCTTTACTGTTATTGCTTTGCAATATGTTAAGTATTTAGAAGCTAAAAAACGGCATCGCTAATTGTCCAAACAAATAATTAATAATTGATATAAACTGTAAACCTAATATAGTAAAAAACTGTAAACCTAATCACATGACAGCTGTAAGATGGTAAGCAGTTATTCTCGGCTGAAAAGTAATTGATTATTTTCGTGAATAATTTTTAAAACTAGGTATGGTTCTGTTTAAAGGCTTCAATCAACAGCGCTACAACGAAGACAAATTGGTAAATTTACCCGTATACATGAACTTGAGCTCAAGGGATTTTTGTAAAAAGTGAGAGAATGAGCCTGCTTTATTAGGCTCGGCGGGAAAATCATCTTTTATTTCAAAAAGTATTTTCGAATTGATATATTTCTGACTCTTGATATTAACTCTTAAGATTCTAATTGCACTACAAGATGACAGGGACTTTATCAACGCAGCGATGTACTTGTTGCCCCGTGTCGATCATCCTGCTTCAGTTTGGCCCGGCAAAAAGGCTTCTCTGTGCCACGCGTGCAGAAAATGCGCGACCGCTATTTGGACAATTTGACTCGTCCATTTGTTTGAGTTCAGGCTAGCATATTCAACGGGGAAAACACAACAAGCAGCGGTCGAATGGAATAGGTAGAAAAAAGTACGGACTGTTTCTGAGAATTTAATTATGACATAAACAACGTAGATGATCAAACGTCATCATATGAATAAAATGAAAAGAACAACTTGACCCCAAACGTCATATCTCTGAAAGTAACAACTTTCTCATCAATAATGTGTACGTAGCAAATGAGCCTTCAACTAAAATGGCACGTTTATATTTGGCATAAAATTGACGTAGCATGTATAGACAGTACAGACATAAGCAGACGTTAAACAGACGATATTAAATAGAGAAAAATATAACTCTGTACTCACTGTAGTGAGTGACGGAGAGCGCATTGTCTCGTCGACGAAAGCGTGAAGTCACGGACAGACGGACAGACAGACAGACGGACATGACGAACACAATTGCGTCTTTTTTCTATAAATGAGAAAATGCGCTAAAAACGTCGTTGCAGAGACGCCAGGCCGATGCACTCTTGCATACGGGGACAAAGAAGCACAAGCAGAGCGCCGCGCTACGGCAGAGCTGGGGACATTAGCTCGAGTGAGGGAGTTCGAGGGGAAGAACTTAAAGCTGCAGGTCTGAGGGCTTCATTCATTGAGCTGGTCCCCTGGAGTGGGGCAGTCTCCTCTCACTGGGACGATAGGACTAGTGGGGAATGAAGCAGTTTAAGGGGTATCATGGTTCTTCAGGGCCGGCCTAGCATCATCCTGATGTGTAGCTCACGCCTCTTTGTATTCTGGTTGACTTGTGGCCAGATGCTGCCAATTTGCCGCCAACTATTGGGCAAACATTGTTTAGAAATACCCGGTCAATGTTATCATTAAATATCCAGCAACTCTGTGAAATAACCAGCCTATGTTGTCATTAATATCCAGCAATAAATGTCCTGTGTTGGAAATGTATCACTGCAACGCGATGCCTTTCTTGATAAATTCATTTTGCTAAAATTACAAAGCTTAGGACGGATCAAATATATTTTAGCAAAAACAACAAGAATTGCTTTAATTTATTGCGGGGTTCATAATGCTGGTTTGTTCTGAAAACCCCAAAGTTCTAAGGGCATATCAGGCTGTTGTGCCGTGCATTTATATGATTAATTGCCCGGGTGTTGATTTTGCTGGGATTAAAGCTGGAGCTCACATTTCCAGAGCTACTTTGCAGATAAAAACAAGAGTCAAGATATTTTTTACGATTTTTTTGCGAACAACGCAGCACGCGTCACAGACAAGCTGCCTAGACCAGTGAGGTGGTTTGTGTAGAAGGAAAGATGATCTGAAGGAATATATGAATTGTCAGCCAATAAGTCGGATGAATTTAAAATGCCTCCATCACGCAACTCTCACCTCCCTCTCACCTCCCTCTCAGCATTTTTTCCAACTTTACGCAAATGTACACAATTTCAGTTTGATGGGAAGGGTAGAAGTGTTTTAAATATCGATTATAAGATTTGTAGCAGACAGACGAACAAACAAACAAACAAGAAGTGAAGTTAAAGAGAAGTGTTGTAAAAACAAGGTAATTTTTCCCAAAATAATTTGTTCTCATGTAAGGCCATACCTCCACCCTTTCGAAAAGCTCTACTCTTCTTAATAATTCCCATTAATATTGAGGCATACAGTATATCGTATCTTGGGACCAGATTCGATATCCCATCGTCACAGAAGCTTGCCGCCGGATTTAACAATTTCTCAAAGAACACTTCTTTTGACACCAAGAATCTTTTCAGCCAAGAACAAAAGCGTGAATCATCTGTTTCCTTCTATTTCAAAGTCCCAGTTCATAAATTAGATCATCGGTAATTACTGGATGTCTCCAAATTCGTTCCTCTGTTTATCCGGTGATCTTTGAAGAAAACCAATTTACAGATGTTACATTTACAGATGTTACAGATTAACTCATTCACTCATAATGTTTTCACCATACACTTAACTGGTTTGGCTATTAGTGTCTAGTGGCTTGAAGCTTTGAGCACAGATCTACCGCCCGCCGCTCACTTGTGTGAGTAGGCACACACTTCGCAGTCGGCAGGATTCTTAACAGGTGGAGGCATTTTAAAATCACGTCAACAGACGTAGACTTGGTTCGATGGTTCCGTAATGGCATCTGTGGCTTCCCAACTGATGCAGCTACACGTCAGCGCAGCGGAAGCTTAATTTAAAAACGACACTCGCTCTAAAAAACACGAACCACTAGAAATTGGGATCATTGGTGGTAGCGAAATAAAATCTTGTGCATTATATTATTATTAACGCTAGACAGGCCACCTGGGTGGCGAAGAAAGACACCTTGGAGCTTTTTGGCACGTTGATATATACTGCACTCTATAGATTTGGTATACGACCAGATGTACTACCGGTAAACGCAGATATAGTTTTGGTCGTATATCTGCGGGTAGTTATTAATTATATAATTTATATACGAGTCTAAAAATAAGCATTATTTATAATTCATTTCGCTAGTTTTCAATGTTAATTAATTAATGCAATTCATGGATAAACTTCTCGGCTATTCTGAAGTTGATTTAATTACTTCCCGGATTCGTAACATGTAAACTTAATAAATCACCTTCAATAAAAATATTCATTCACTGCTTGAGCCTTTAATGCGGTGAGTTCTCATGTAGCGACCGGGAGAGTATCTACTTCGCCCTGCATTAAATATTTGCCTCTAGAATATTCCTGCGCAACCCAAGTGAGCTGCAAATCTTCCAACCTCGGTCAACAGTAGACCTGTAACACAATTTGATTCTGCGGTGCATTTACTGGTCAAGTTATTAATTTTTACTCTTGGCGGAGTGCCCGCGCCACCCTGCGGTCTTTGAACTCGAAGCCTCGCCCTTATTGGTCAGCGCGCGGCCAATCGCCTCCCACGCAAGCGCCGTCACGCTGGTCACGGGCTCGCCGCAAACTAGTTCTTAAAATATCCCTTCTCCTTTGTTGCCATTTATATACGTTATTTAAATCACTATAGGGTCTGCATCGTGATTGTGACACCTGTCTCAATCAATTCAATGAATATCAATAGCATCTATTTATTCTAAAAATTGGATAATCGTATTTTCACAAAGAATAAATTGTATTTTTATCAGCCCGCACTGCTAGAAGCACGTGTTAAGTTATATCATGTCATGGCTCAAAACGAGACTGCGCGAAAATCTGAATTTTAGAGATAAATAAGGTGTTGAATTTTCAAAAGGGATGCATCCTTTTCAAAAGATTCGAAGGTGAAAAATAAAATTATTTGTGTTTTTTTTCATCAATCACTTTCTCTATAATAGACAGACAGGACCGATAAATTATGTGATGTGCCCCCGATTTCTCAAAGCTGTCAATTCGACCATCGAACGTAAGCCGCAGATCAGTAATGGTGTTTTTGGTTTCAGTGTCAGGGCTGCTGGTGACATCACTAGGGTTGTATTCGCACCCCGGGGCAGTTGTCAGGGTGCCAGAGTTGTTCGTCCCCCGCCCATCACGCGACCAATTTTAGGCCTGGCACGAAGACGCAGTGCCAGAATGCGTGGCGAGATGCGGCCATGCCGTGGCACGGTGCCAGCCCCGTCCTGTGCTGCCACGTGCGGTGCGCCAACGCGACCAGGGACCACATCAGTGACCACAGCAGTGGCCACAGCAGGGACCACAGCAGTGACCACAACAGTGACCACAGCAGTGGCCACAGCAGTGACCACAGCAGTGACCACAGCAATGACTACAGCAGTGATAATCCCGTCTCATGCTACGCGCAGTTCTCCTGCTTTGCAGTCATTGCAACGGTGAGCCCTAATTCCTGCTAAGGGGGCCCATTAATACAGTAAAGCCACATTTTCTGCTTTGTAGATCCCGTACTTCCTGCAACGTTGAAACGCGTAACTTACTATAAACAGTCAACTATTTAGATCCGTTTTTCCAGCTACGTGGATCATGCTACACAGCGCCGTATTGTTGGTTACGGAGGTCCGCATTGCTGGCAACGTACTACCTTATTGTAGGCTTCGTAGAACTGTTTCATCTGTTATGTAGAGCCAGAAAGCAGGCCTCGCAGGGCTGAATATCATCAAACGTGGAGCGGCGGTCCGCAGAGAGCTCAAATGTACATGGCAGCACAAAAGCAGAAAATTAATTTCCGATCAAAAGCAGAGTAGCTCAACAGGCCTCGCTCGTCGTGTTTTCACTTTGCTTCAGTTTAAATTAAATTCTCGGTCAATAAGCTTCAATGTCGCTCATTGTAATTCAGCGTTTAATTAGAAATGCTTCAAATTAATTCTAGGTGAGCTTATGGCTGGTCGCCGTTCCGATCTGCTTTAATTTCCGCTCAATCTCTTCTCATAGCCGATGGCTGCGGGACCACATGTACACAGTTAATTTAATACAGGAACCGGGACAATGTCAACAATTGATTCATCATTGGATAATTGAACGAATTTTCATCAACGATATCAATAACAGTGGATGCCACAGTTTAAGCATGGAAATATATGTGAATTTAAAGGTGTATTCATACCTGATGTATGAATACAGCATGTAAAAAAACAGTAAAATCAATCATATTCACCTTTTACTATCGCGGATACTCGCTTCGTTGAATGACTCTAGGGAAATCCTGATATCAATTAATTAATCGCTTTGAAGCCGCAGTACGGAACAGAAATTATTAACACCCAAATATCAATGTTACCTTTCAGTAATATTGATATTACTAAATCGGAAAATTACCAATTAGGTTTGTCGAAACCCGCTTATTGTCACACTAAAAACTCAGCAGGGGTTTGAGCGGCTCTTCTGAGCAGAAATGACGGTATGAAATCATTCAAAAAAATTCAGAGGAACAAACCATCAGACCGACTTTTACAACGGGCAATTTTGCTTTAAATATTCCATTCTAACTTCAATAAACCTACAGTTTGTCTTACGAATTTGAGAGAACCTTAAGGCATCATTTTTGTAACTGCGCGTAATAACTTGTCAGGAGACAATTGGAAAGACCTAGACGTATTCGTCGCTAATTCAGTAGATAAATTCAAGCCCAAAGTAACAGCTCATTTGGTAAAACTATGAAAATAAATAAATCATGAACGGTGTTCAAAATATACCAAGTTATCCAAAACATTCACTGCGCATTCATACTTGCTAAATTCCATATCAGTTTGGTTGTGTATTCTTATTTTCTTTTTAAACCTGATAAATGAGAGGTGAAAAATGATGTTATGCTACATTAATGATGCCAACACTCGATTACATGAACGTTCTGGTATAGCGTCCGATGCACTAGAAAATATTCTTCTACATGAGAGGCTGAACAAGTATAATAGTGTGCTGCTCCACGGCTAATTCGGAAACTCTCAATGAAGGAACTTTCTTGGGAAATTTAACCGTCATTAGCATAGCATACATATCACTGTGACACGTTCTCATAGCATACATATCACTGAGACATGTTCTCATGTCATACACATCACTGAGACACGTTCTCATATCATACATACCACTGAGACATGTTCTCATAGCATACATATCACTGAGACACGTTCTCATGTCATACACATCACTGAGACACGTTCTCATATCATACATACCACTGAGACACGTTCTCATAGCATACATACCACTGAGACACGTTCTCATATCATACATATCACTGTGACACGTTCTCATAGCATACATACCACTGAGACACGTTCTCATATCAAACATGTCACTGAAATACGTTCTCATATCATACATATCACTGAGACACGTTCTCATATCAAACATGTCACTGAAATACGTTATCATATCATACATATCACTGAGACTTGTTCTCTTATCACATTATGATGTAAGTATACTTAGCATGATGATAAGACCGACAGATCTCAGAAAGTTCATTCATGTACACGCAGTACACGAAATAATGTTAAGGTAGTCTATATTTGTTTCTGCTATAAGGGTCCCAGAAAACATTATTAGTCAATCATTCACATCATTTATAATGAAAGTACTAAAATAAATTTAATTCTATGAATAATATGTCGGCTTCTTCGAACCAATCAAAACCATTGACACTTACGAACACATAAACTAATATTTCATAAGTGCATTCGTCGTAGAGATCGAGTTACGTGTATGAAAGTTTTATCCTCTTATAAATAGCATAGTGCGTATCTGAATGTATTCGTTTCCGAAGTGGTAGAGCCTGTTTGATTTCACTTGTTTAGACATTATATTGCTTGACTGATGTATTGGTGTCCGGAATAGAGATGTTTGTGGCAGCAACGTTTGATGCGTGGCCGCCGCAAGCCCATCAAAGGCAACATGGCAAGAATTTCCGCTGGCCGGTATTTTGGCAAGCCGTTGTTGGCAGACGCCGTTGGCAGGAGTGCCGGGCAATTCTCGGTCGAGAGATTTGCGAACATTTGGCGACTGCTTGGTAAACCTACATCTGGGCTTCGTCGTAGCTGCTCAACCCGCCAAGTATCACTGAGTCGGTCAGTTCTGCAACGTAAGAGATCGAATAGTCAGAACAAATCGAATGGTAAGCTCCGCCAAGGTTGTGCATGTGCGAATATGTTAATAAAGAAACTTGAGGTTTCTCTAGGCGAGGCTCGTAAGATGATTCGAGACAGGAACTTTCATTAGAGTTCGTAAATTGCTTTTGTAACAAAGTCGTAAAGACGACTTTTTAAGCTTGAACGTATGCATATGAAAAGGTTATTTCAATTTTCACAGTATTTATGTGAAAATCTGTGCAAGACAGACATCGGTAATAGAGAACTAGAAAGAAGACGCTCACAGAATTATCGGATAAACTAGGCTGCTTTCAAAATACAAGTAATTAAGGGATCAGAAAGCCGAGGTGCCACTACGGGATGACGTTGACGTGATTGACAACACATCGCATCTAATATTAAGGGTCGGAACTACTGGTCTCTGAGGGACTTCAGCCGAGTTCGCGGTATTTAAAGTAGGGCATTCGAAATTGACAATTCCTAACCATCATGCGCATACGGCAGTAAAACAGCGAGCATTTCCTGCTTTGTTGTCTTCTTGATGAAAAACTATTGATGGCTGATAACGAGCGCAGCGCGACATTTTAGGTAAACTTAAATTTATGGGGATATAATAATTACAATGTCAACGCAATACTGGTCATGCTGATGACGCAATACTGGCCATGCTGACGACGCAATACTGGCCATGCTGATGATGCAATACTGGCCGTGCTGACGACGCAATACTGGCCATGCTGATGATGCAATACTGGTCATGCTGATGACGCAATACAGGTAATGCTGATGACGTAATACCGACCATGCTGATGACGCAATACAGGTCATGATGATGACGTAATACTGACCATGCTGATGACGCAATACTGACGAAGCTGATGACGCAATACTGGCCAGGCTGATGACGCAATACTGACCATGCTGATGACGCAATACTGGCCCTGCTGATGACGCAATACAGACCATGCTGATGACGCAATACTGGCCATGCTGATGACGCAATACTGGCCAGGCTGATGATGCAATACTGGCCAGGCTGATGACGCAATACTGGCCATGCTGATGACGCAATACAGGTCATGATGATGACGTAATACTGACCATGCTGATGACGCAATACTGACGAAGCTGATGACGCAATACTGGCCAAAAATGTGGTGTGGCTACGATGGTGTATCAGTGCGAACTCTTTGCGGAAACCCGGGTCTGACCTAAATTACCCTAACATTAAACTTACCCTAGACTAATCTTAATATTACCCAAACATAAATTATTACTAAATTCAGTTTAAGGAATAAAAGTATGATTAACGGTGGGAAATTTCCCACACATGCTGATGACGCAATACTGATCATGCTGATGACGCAATACAGACGAAGCTGACTCTCGTCCAACAGGTGAGGTTGACTCATGGTCGACGCTCCGGGACACTCGTCGGCGGTGCGGCGATCGCCTGCCGTTCGATGGACGTTGAACGCGCGGATGAAGCGGACACTCAGCCTCCGGGACCAGATCATTCGGGAGTGATAAGCCCACTATGCTGCATGCGACATACATACGACGAAAGCTCTTACACTTTCTCTCGTCTGACCCAACACACGCTTACTGCCGCTGGCATGTTACTCCACAAATGCCTGTAGATGACAACACACACGCTATCACATGACAAGACACCCACCTGCACATGACACTACACCCGCCTGCACATGACACTACACCCGCCTGCACATTGTTGGAAAAAGCATTTTCCACATGCTTCAGTAAGTTTAAATATCTGGACTTGTTTTGTGTTGTAAAATTAGTAAACTGTTGGTTGGAAACTGTTGGTTGTTGGGAGGATAGCCGGAGAGCAGTTGGAAGGAACACGTGGCGCCGAATACACAGATTACTATAGCATCCTGATACGCTAGCCTTTTACGTGTCCAGTGTACGAACTATTCAATCAATAAGCTATATTCCTAAATGAACTTCCGTTGTACCAATTTGTGATTAATTGTATTAACCAACTTCGTGAATAAAGTTATTGAACTTAAACGTCTACAAGTGCCCTTTCCAAATTCGTGGTTAATTATAGAATCAACAGTTAAACAACGCAATGTACTAAAGAACGATCACTATAGGAATATATGCGGTGCCTCAGCTGATGCGGCAGCTGACAGGCCCGACAACATGACACTACACCACTCCCCTTACCTCTTCGTTGTCACGCAAGTCGCGCATCCGTCGAGCACAAAAAACTTGAGCGCGACCTGGAAAACTGGAAACGCTGCGTGACCGGCATGAGGGCGGAGGCGCGGGGCTTGTGGCGAGGCGCGGATGACCAGGAGGACAAGCGAGGCAGGAGGAGATGGATTTGGGGGCGGAAAGCGGACGGAAACTTGAGCAAGATAATTTGAAAAATTAACTCAAGTAGTGAGACGAACTAAAGGAACGATGTTCTAGGAGCAGGTATGATGCGAGGCAGGATAATAGGATAATAAATAACACAATAATTAACTAATTTTGAATCCTTAAATACCTCAGAAAAAAGTGCAAGTAACTGAGAAATCTTCAGTAAGACTGGCACGAGTGAGAGAATTTAAAATTTGACAGGTAATTTGATAATGTCATGGAGAATGAGGGATTGAGAAGGCAAGGAAAATAATTAATAGAAAATACGAATGATATACGGGGAAGCGAGAAAACCTTCTATCCCTCACGCTGACCTCAGGCGTTCGCAACTACCAACAATTATCTCCTAACTCGGCCAGGTCTCTGTCACCTCAAATTTTCCAGAAAGGAAACAAGTACTCGTGAATCAAGAATTTCAGTTTCAAGTAACTAAATTTAAACAGGACATACTTTTAAACATAATTTAGTCTTTTTATTCCTTGAAATCGTGGAAGTTTTCATTGTCTAATCAGGAGGTCAAGTTATGAGCAGATGTCTGTATGCCGCTGACGGTCAACATAGTAATATTGGAGGTCCAGCGTCCTGCTTCTGTCTCAGGGTAAAAATTACCATCCTAGAAGACTCTATCGTGGCAGGGACTCGAAATCTTTTGTTTATTAGCAACATTGTTAAATCAGGGACATGATTCATCTAAATCTTGGAAAATAAGGATTTATTTCAAACTTAGTTAATATTTTTTGTCGTTGGGAGTAAAATACGTGAAGAAAACATCCTTCATTATGAGTTTTATTGTAAATACATTAAAAAGTTTCCGCTTCCCTACCCGTAATTCACTATCAGTCACGAGTTGTAAACATCCTCGTGGCACATTGGAAACCAAAGCATCTTAAGTGAGAAGATATCTACAAAATATGTTTAGAAGTCTATTTGTTGCGTTTTCCGACGTCTTCCCATATTTGTACTCTAATATGGTTTGCCCCCCCCTGCCTTGCCTCTTATCTGAGGGCAAAGCGAGTCGTGCTCAGGATGAGTGCGGCATACAAGCAGCGACATTATAGCCTTCCCTTGTGGGCTCCTGCCTCTCCTGCAGCCACACTCATGTTCTGCAGACTCATGCAGCCCTTAGACTTCTTCTTCACCATTTACATGGATGAATTACAGCAAAAAATCTACAGTGTAGTAAATATTTCAATGAATATGCTAATGGGCATGAGAATGACATATACTAATCTTGTTATTAGGGCTCAGGTAGCACGCTAGAAATTCAACTCCTATTGACTGAGCCAGATCAATTCATGAATGAAATAATGAAGTATTATTAAGACACGTTCTTCAAGCACAAACACCAAATGTATCCAAGCACTATAAACAATCGTGTCATTTACTGTGTTAATAAAACAAATAATTCTGTGGTCATATTTATTTGGAGCATTTGCAAAAATGCACTACACAACGTCAATTCGTCGGCGCAGGAATATTTTGGAATTATTCCAGCAGCAAGTAATATTCTTTATGAATTCAATGTAATTTATGAATGCTTTTGATTTAGATCCAAAATGACTGAAGGTCAAATTTAATCGAGTTTACAACCTAAATTACTTGGAAAAATGTATTCCGTCGATCTTGGACGAAAATTAAACAATCGAAGGCATCAATTTTGCCCCAACCACTACTACTTGTTATACACTTGCCTGCACCACAATGTGCTCATTCACGAGAATTTTGCTCTCGCTCCTAAGTTTGCATCATATTAATCGAGATCGTGAACTGAGATTCATCAGCTAAGCTGCATCATGCAGTAACTGTGCAACTTTTTTCCAAATTGGCGTTGCGCACCAAATGAGATCCACGAGACGATGGCACTTCTCGGATGCTACTCGGATGCTACTCATTTAAATATTATTGAATATTTAAATGAAAATATATACGCACAAAATGTTTCCGCTGGTAGTACATGCTTACTATAGCAATTAGCTTCTAACATTGATAAGGTAAAAAGTTCTTACCCATATTTATTAATAGTTTGATCAAGTGTTTGCTATTTTTTGTGTTGTGTCCATTGATCAGCACTATTTTCCTATCATACAATTCTCGTATCCTATCGACAATCATACGCAGCTCAAATCTCTGTATTTCCAATACTTGTCCAAAATACTACCTGAAAGTTGAATGTTAAACGAACGAACTAAAAGCGCAAAAACTCTACGTGAAAAACTTCCAATATTTAACTTACCGCGCAACGTTCGTGGAGCACAGATGATGTTAGCGTCGGTCGGGCCAGGATTTAAGTTAAATTTAGAAGTGAATAATTAAAATAAATAATTTTATAAACAAAATTTGGCCACATTGAAGCGTCGATTACTCTCTTAAACGGCTTCCAGCCTGTTTTTACTATTATCTTACCAATGAGCGAAAAAATATTAATTAAACTGTCATCATACATTAGCATATGCATGGACTAACAATTAACTCCGAAGAAATGATGAAATAATTCTACGATGTTTTAGAAAACGCCACCAATTTTTCTCCATCAGCCACGAGACGGTCTAAGTAGTCATGTGCTATTGTACCTGGAGGCGTGCCATTTAGCTTTATTTTGATTATGGCAGATAATACTTTTAAATAGTTTCAATTAAATGCCGCAAAAAAATTTCCTTGTGGACTAGGCGTCACAACTGCACACACATTTCTTCAGTTAGCAATGACAGAAAGCAAATGGAAGGGAGGGATAAAAATTACCCAATTAGCCAAAATATTCGAGATATAATTATTATAGAATGAAAACACCCGAATACAAATGTTCAGCTAAAATTACGTGTGTTGGATTAGTTGATGCAAAACAAAAGCTATACTTGGGGTATCACTGATAGAAATAATATGTAAACTTCAATAATGTTTAGGATAAAAGTAAAGTATTGACCGCAGATTTGCCAAACATAAAACATATAGTATAGGGTTGTTCATCGTATAAAATATAGATAAATAGCATGATAAGGTATAATATTTGATGTGCTAGGAAGGAATTGATCATTCATCCTTGATCATGTGGATGTAGTTGTGAATAACGCCAAGCCGAACAGAACCTAGAGAATTATTTAATTTTGTAGCTTTGTTAATACCAAAAATGCTCAAATGCATAAGCTAATACAGAATTGGTTGCAATTATTGTCCTTGTCAATTTTGCAAATGACTGGTGAAAGTTCACTGAGCTGTCGTTACAAATTTGATCGTAAAATGCGTCATGCACAGCACATTAGTGAGTGTTTGCAAGTATTGCTAACAGAAATGAGCTTACAATGGAATTTCACCGACAGCAATTTCGACCTCAAAGAATGGGTTGCTTGTTGCGAGTGTAGAGCCCCGAATGTCGCAGCGGCCAAGCGGTGCCATGACAATCGATGTACCTCGTGGTCTTAAGAAGCTGGTAAAGTTGACTCTTCACGGCGCTGAGACGAAGGCGTCCACAAGGTTTAAGAGTGACAGGCAGCGACGGTACGGCAACCTGGTCTTGTGAGTGCGCCTACACGCCGCTGCCGGCACTGATAATGCTGTCGCTTTAAAAGCTCTAATGAGTCGTCACGCGAACGATTTCAGTTGCTTCAGAAGCGACCAATAACAACATAAAAACGCTGCACGAAATGCGTGAGTTTCTGCCCACGAATCTGTCTGTTAAATGATCCAAATTGATCCAGATCCGTTCTAGTATGCATGACTGTAGTTCAGCTTTAGGCCAGTATAATACCGACAAGGTTGGTCGCAATTTTCGAACGCTATACTGCTTGATGGTTCTTTGAGTGGAGCTTTTCATGGAAACTCACAGCTTCAGAATTTTTACGCTATCTGCAAGACATTGAAATTTTTAATTGACAACAAAACTGGTTGGAAAACGGAAATTTCTGAAGCTGATCACAATTTTTCGTTGTCACAAAATTCTCTCTCTCTCTCATTAATGTTTCAGCGCTAAAATGAAAATAAAAATGAAAATATTAATGTTTCAGCGCTAAAATGGCCAATGAAAATATGTGAGTGTTGGAAGAATTTTGTATCATCAAAGCTGATGGTCAGTTCTAACATTATTTTATGTCGAGCAGATTCATAGTTGGACTGGAGTTATGCGTGAGGTGACCTGCGACGCTATTGATAGCCGCCCCTCTTATCTACGTGGGCTGGAGCCGCTCGAGGGCCTCATGGCACGCAACGCAAGGGAAGCCACCGCAGCCGTGACCTGCAGCTCGTCTCTCTGAACCAAATGCGGTTTTAATTAGAATCATCTTCAATAAATTCGAAAACTTTGCTTTAGAAATCAAAAGGAAATTTTCCTATTTTTTTGCTATAGAAAACTTCGTTATTTCCATTGCACCATCGGTTCATTAAAGAAACCGTACTTTCTGACCGTACTTCAAATTTGAATTTCAACAAAATAATGTGACAGAGAAATTGCAGTCATCGACGAGTGGAAGCTACTGCAGGTGTTACAGGTCACTGCAGATTGTTACAGAGATGTCACTATAATACGACAGTGTGTAAACAGACCTTTATGTAATCCAATTTTACTGGGAAAAGATTGTGTAATGCCAGCTTACAGCAACTAGAAACCTGTACAAAAGTTAGAGACATCAATAATCCGCAACAGAAAGAAGCCAGGATCTGCTATTTACAAGAGAAAGATTATTTGTTGCCGGTCAGGGGAGTGCGAAGAGAAAGAGAGGAGGCAAAGCGTGAGGAAGTGACGGGGTATGAGGGGAGTGGCATCGGAAGTGAGAGGAAGCAACGCTCTTTCTTAAAGCTGACCCTCAGGAAGTGGGCGTGAAAGAGGGGAAGAGGGAAGCGAGTTGTCGAGGGAGGCGAGAGGAGGGGAGTGTGGGAGAGGTGTGTGCCGGAGCACAGCTACAACGCGGGGAGAGTGCGTAGGCGCGGTGGGGAAGTCAAACTTAAGATTGGAAGCCCTTTGAATAAAAGTCCATCATTTTGCTTAAATTGTGTATTAATTATTAATTAGGTAGTATTTGATCTGCCAAACGGAAATCGTCATGCATGTCCCCCGTGGCCTGTGTGTAGCTAACGCTGCTGTCATGCGTGCGAGGTCGCGAACGACAGATATCGGCTGTGGTCTAAAAAGAATAGCTGGAAAAAATTATTACAAATTAAATTGTTAGCTAGGTGAATGAGTACTTTTATTTATATTGAATTCATGTTGGATTCTAGTCAGGTGGCTCACTTTTAAATGGATGTTTTACCGAAACATGCGACTGTCAGAGAGACATGCGGCGACATGCGAGTGTCATAGCGTTGAAATCAATCCTACTATAATACTGCCGATTCTGTAGTAACATTACAACGTCTTAGTGCATCGTTCCTTTTATTGGAACCTACTTCTCCTTACCTTGTGCTGATCACTGGTTTCAGCTGTTGATATGTTCAACAGTATGTAGTTATGTAGGTGGGGCATGATATTTATCTGCTCCCTATTCCAGTGTAACTAATTGTTTACTTATTGAGATATTTGCACAGGTCTCGTCACTATGACGTGCGTCACGAGTTACTGCTGTTCGTTTAATGGAATTAGTCACACCAATGGAGCCCCAGACACAAAATTCGTGACCACTGTCGCCGCGGAAGGTCTGTGGCTTTGCCGTCCCGTCTACGATGGAAGGGGAAGCAGCTGATGGGAGCTACACACCGCCGCTTGTAGTCGCTCGTTGGTGCGCGGTTGTGTGGCTTGTGAGGCTGTCACTAATATCGAGTGAGGTAATATCTTGTTTAGGTTAGCACCATCCTATACGATCGTTATTACCACAAATTCGTATACGTATATTATTTGGTTTGCATGATCGTGCACGTTCATTATTGTATTAGACAGGATCACGATACCCGTCCGGACGTGAGGCGAGTGGTGACGAATCTAGTCCTCAGAAAGTGGACAAAAGAAAGAAGGATCACGATACTTGCGCTGTCTGCTGTCATAAGGTATATTTAAGTTCACATGGTAACCTAATTCACTAACATTCTTGAGAGAGTTGGGAATTATTAAGATTTGTGGACTAGCTTAATTCATATGATGTCAGATCTGTACTACTCAAAATTGTGTGCCTCCCAACCACAGAAGGTGTTGTGAACGCAACGTTTGCTTTAGAATAGTAGCTTAATTCCGTGGTCTTGCGAAACATTTCCGCTCGTTAGTCATTTGTCAGCTGCAGAGTAATGACCGAACTATCAGGAACGAATTTTGGTAAGCCTAGTTCTCTTGTTTGAATATTTCTTTGTCGTTTAGAAAACCATTGTAAATACTTTATTATTTGCGAATATTGTTTATAAATTCAATAACCTTTTGTTTTTGTATAAAATTTTGTATTTTTACTGGTTTCTTTCCAGAAACCGTGTCCTGCCATTCAATTAATCCTGCCATAGATAACAGTTGCACTGAAAAGCACGAAATAGTCCGCAACAGAAGGTATTTCTCGTCACTAAGTTTTTGGTACGAATGGTATTGGCGACGGTTAACCTATCCGTCGCTCGTTCTACCACAACGTCCGGCTTAATTGAAACGTTTAATCCGTCAATGCTTTGATCAATCGCAGCTTTATCTACAAGGGGCCTCAGCTCAAGCGTTATATACCAATAGTCTCACAAGTGTCGTAGTTTTAAGTAATTGTAAGCTAGCTTACCCTCCATACATTCGCAGATACATTAACCATCGTCAACGCCATTCTTATCTAAATCACTGGTAGCGAGAGGTACTGTCAGTAGTCTATCTGTTGAATGATGCAGTGAACACTTGTAATGTTTGCGTTTTGGTAAGGATTGGCAGCATAACTATTCACTTCGTCAAAGGGTTATAAACCTTTTTTGATGCTATTCGTATCCAAAGTGCAGGTGACGGCAGGTAAGGCCAGTAGGCCAAAGGTTAAATGCTCTCGACATCGTTAACGAATTAGAACACAGATGAATTAAAAAGTAACTACCGCAACATGAGTGATGTTGTCCAGTTTAAATTTACAACATTCTTGTTGACTTCATAGAGGAAATTGAAACAAGGCAAAAATTATCGTTATATTACCGGGCCAATAGAGACAATTAAGCGCTCAGAGTTTCTATCATGAATTGCTGTACATGTAGACAAGTAGACGGGTTAACTCTCCTGTACATGTAGACAAGTAGACGGGTTAACTCTCCTGTACATGTAGACAAGTAGACGGGTTAACTCTCGGTACAAAACCCGGCAGACAAACGTGCATGTCTGCCTTTACTGGGACGGCTTAACGATTCAGCTCAGCACCAGCGCTCGACGCAGCAATGCACTCGCTACCCTCTCGTAAATAATCGCCGTATAATCGGCCACTGATAATCGCTCCTGGAGTGGCCAGCCAAATGCCTACCAAGATTTTAAATGGAGCCTCGAGCGTCGGTGCATCCGTCCGTGTTCATGACGTACGTACAAGCCTCAGCTCCTTGCATGCACTGATTTTAAAATTGATCTGCACGTCATATCGTAATTTAGTGAATGGTCACACAAGCCAGTTGACAATTTCTCAAAATATTGCATTTCGTATTGAAATTTACACGCGTTGAATTTTACACAGAAATTTACACGCGTTGAATTTTACAACCAAATATTTTCCAAAGTCAAAATATTTTATTATTTATGCTTTTTGGCGCAGCGCAATAATTGTTTAACGTAAACATTACATTTTGTATGCACGAAATAATAACCTCGCCACTGAGATTTTACATTCTCGACATGAAAATTTGAACAAGCGCTTCAAGGGACATTTCATAGCACCCAGTCTGGCTCGGGATAATAAAACTGGCCACACTCGTACAACGGCGAGTCCGTCAAATAAACATATACGTGAAAAAAAGAAACTGGGCAACCGTGAAAAACACGATCGGAACGCTTGGTCATTGAGATGATCAAAACATTTCACCTAAATAAAGTCCAACTCCAAGTACACAATTAATTCTAATGCTTAATCCACAAAACCAACGCAGCGTCTGAGTTCAAGAAAAAAAAGACGCAAACCAACTCAACCCAAGAGCAAAAGAACCATAGAGAATGTTACAGTTAGCGATATATCTGCCCCAGCCATTGCGGCTGAAGTATTGTATAAAAATTTGAATTAATTATCATTGTGCGGCCATTTTCAAAATAATTTTGCACATATTCTTGTTTGACTGTCAAAGCTTGCTACACTGAAAAAACTTTGTGCAAATTTGAATGTCAAAAACATCCATGTAATGCTCGACGCAAAAACCCCTAACACATGAGTCTGCACAACACCTCGAGCTAACTTCTCTTTTCAATAATGCCGACAGTTTTAAAAAATCCCTAGTAGATTTATGTCCCTCTTACCACGATAAACAACACGGCGGAGTTAGGATTTTTCCTAATTTGAATTACAACATTCATAACATCCGCAGCATTGATCGGATTTATTTTTCTCGTGTCATACAGAATTCTTGTTAACTCAACTCTCAAAAATGTCTCAATTCAACGGAATTTCATTTCCAGTCATATTATATAACTAAGTACACTCTCTTCTCTATTTTAAATTATACCTCATCAGGAACAATCGGATGTTCTTTCAGGTTAAAGCGCAAGTTCAAACGGCACAGGAACATCGATGTCATGCGAGCGTAGCCAGACAAAGCCATACCAAAATACCAACAACTTAATTACCAAATCACACATGTTGGCCTTCAATTGAAAAAGTTAACAACTCGATTTCGTAGAACAACACTTAATGAACGAAATTTTCACATTATCGGTTATTTACATATAGAACAATGATAATATTTTTGAAGAACCCCATAAAAATATGACTACGAAAAGATTTCCTTGACATAACTTTACCTCAACTCTATCCATCACTTAAATGTCTTTCAATCGTCAATCGGCAAAAACAAACCGCATTTCAATTTGTGTGGCAAGTTTAACACATTTCCTATGTGCCTATGGGTGAGAAAACATTTTCTATGTTGTCACAAGTCCGTAATTAATCGACAGGAAAACACAGCTTCGACAATTCTGGCTTCATAATTGCTGCGCCTGGCCAAAATCAAATGCAAATTTGAGGTTCTTGAAAAATCTGTAATTTTTTAAAATATTTCTGACCGCCAAACAAGGCATCAAGGTACGGCATGACATCTTGCACCAGCAAAGCTGAGATGACATGCAAATCTAATCATTTTCAATGAGCGTATTTTTCTATATATCTAGTGCATTGGCTGCAGCATTTCTCTACACAAATTTGTAGCAGAACTGCAATAATTTTCAATGCGAGCTTTGAAGTTAGCACGAAGCTTCCTCAGCTCGGACGTCTGTAAAAGAGGATATCACAAGATCACAAACTCCCGCAATGGACCAGGGACAAAAGTTGCGGACAAGACTGTACATAGTGCACGCGTGGCTCCTAACTGTACACTGGCCACGACTGTACACACCAAATATTTCTCTACATTCTCACAAACGAGACGCTGTATAAAAATGATTAACTCTTCCGAACTGCGCAGTATAGCTGGTGCAGCTACAACTTTAGCTTAAAATATAGAATACACGCAAGATGCAGTTTGTAGGTAACCCCAATATTGGTGCGCCAGAAACCGTCAGTGGAGTTCAAACGTCACTTCGACGTCCCGCTTGAGGCACTGGGTGGGGTAAAGTGTCCCAGGGATCTAGCGGCACAATATACATGGAAAGTCTCGCTGCCTCACACAGACTCTGGTATATAGTTACGAATCGTGTGAAGATTTCAAAGCTCCATTCTTGGAATATTCTGGAGCATGCGCTTTCAGTATTATAGAACATGCGCAGAAAATCAACGTCATATATTATTATTTATAATAATTCATTAGAACTAATCTGAGAAAGTAGTACTGAAACGGTCATAAAACCTTCAATTCAAGGAGCACCTTTTACAGAACGAAAACTTTAATTCCTTAATTATTTCACTTTATTGGAAACATTTCGATTTGAATCATTGTAAGGATAGTTGCTTTATTTTCATGCAGAAAGTTCTTATCAAGGAGGTCGGACGTAAAGGAAAAGCGCTGGTCAGAAACGCAATTTTGTAGTTTTTATCGGATAACTAATTTGTAACTTTGTTTTTACTCTTTCAAATCTGAATTCCAAAATATAATGTAAAAATAAGCAAGATATGTGAATTTTCAGCGAGAAGTGTATCTATTCAAATTTAAACTTTAAAAAAGTATCAATAACATTTAAATGTTGTTTTTATCGCTGACGTTTTGCACAGCTGAAGCCTTCATTCGAAGTCAGCATAATTTCATCAAGATAATTTTAAATGATGAAAGACACATCGATTGTGAGAGAGTAAATAATTTTTGGGCTTACAGATCGATGGGAGCTGTCCGTCAGTGCAAGGACTGGACAACTCTGTTCCATTCCTCCAACCGAGCAGTTATGGTTCAATTATTCACCATGCTTCTAACGATCAGAGTGCTGCCGATAGTTTTCAACTTGAATAAGTCTCAATATGATCAATCAAAGTTAATTACTTATATATATATTTTTCTTTTATTACACCACCCGTAGCATGTATACTTAGGGGGCATCGGACGCTTCTGACGCCACAAGTGAGTCATACCTGAAATTTAAAGGGCCAGTAATAGGTCTTTATGACCCGCGAAATGGGCAAGTGAGTCAAAAAGAATATGGCTACTTGGATGAAGTTGACTCACATAAATGGGTCGTCCAGACCCACACATTTTTCTCAGCGTCGCCTAGACCGGCGTCTGAAGGAGGGATCAAGTGTGGCTTCAGGCACCTAGTTTACCAGCTCTGGTAGCGCTGTTTTCAGTGTACTAGTTTCAAATAAGTTAACACCTACCTAATATAAACTGTCATTCTACACGTTTTTAAGTAAATCGTGAGTCAGTCGCTGCTGTTACTTAATGCCGTCTAAAGAAAAAGCATCGCAAGTTAACAGGACCGATAAGATTACAAAAACTTCGTCACATTCATAAGCACCAAGTAGCAGCCTATCTCACGGTAATTTGAAATAAAACACAACAAAATCTCCGGTTTGTCTAGGTAAGGTGATTCATTTAATGAGCCTCCATGACCATGAATTATGTCGCTAGTTACAAGCTTAGAAATTCAGAATGGAAAGACATCATTAAGAAAAATTATCTACATTAAAATATTCTCACATAGGGAAATTAGTTCAAGCATAACGCAAAACAGTCACAAGACCAGGCCAACTTATCAACGTCCAACACTCAACAAGAAACTATACTTTGGATGCTGCATACATTCACGCCTCACGGCAAATAAAAAAAGCCTATATAATAAAACTTATCTAACTTTACTTCCTTATTGCAAATATTTTAATAAGAATAATTATGATAGTAATAAGTGTACAAACAGGCTTGCTATAATATAGGCAAAAATAGCGAGAGATCCTCCGTAGACCAAGAACATGTCCACCACGTTCCTCAGACCCCGACGCCAACGCAGCGTTGATTTGTACATCGTTCAGCTCCACGGGCCGCGGCCAGCACCCCACGCACCCCTCACTGCACCAAGCAACAGCACCTCGTCCAAAACAACTCCCTACTTAACAGTTCGTTAAAATAAAATTTCTCATTATAACGAGCCAGCGACGCCATGCTTGAAGAAATGAAAAAAATACTTCAAGTTGACGGAAGTTTATAAAGAGACAATTAGAAACGATGAACGAGAGAAAATTTGTGTACAACATAATCAAGAATTGAACTGCTGGTCAGGGACATCTGGGCTTAATCATGTGCCAGCAAGCGGTGAACTGAAAAATTAATGCATAAATTTCATCATAGTTGAAACGTTTCACTAATAAAAATTACGTCGAAATGCGACACTTCAAGATGTATGATTCAACGAATAAATCAATTAAGCAAAATTGCACAAATAATGAGATCCTCGCAAGACAAAATTGCCTCCGGCTTTAGGTCAGCCGGTATTGGGCCATAAACATGGTTTACATGTGTGACTATAAGACAATTACTGCGCAAGTAAAAACTTACATTACACAACTCAATCTATTACACTGGTACGTTGAGTGTACACTGCACGATGCGTTCTTAACCATCTGTATTCAAAATTTGTATAAGAAAAGTGTATTCTCAGCTTATTATATTAAAAATGAAAAGTTGAAATTCGCAATTCCTTACGACAGTAAAAATTTAAATCGCTCAATGGATCAGTTCGTTGCGCTGCCTGCAACTATTGTCTATAATTCCATCAAGATAATTTACCAGGCCAAAAATTATAGTCAAATTGACGAATGTAGTCTGAATGTAAGTGCAGGAATCTATGAGAGGCCTGCAAGGCATCAAAAATACCTCGGATCCTCTCCAGTGTGGCCAGAAATAACGAGTTCCACAAACCGAGGCTTCTGAGCGCACAATAACTGCGTGCGCACGACGAAATGCTAGGATACAAAAAGCACCACGCGGTGTTGCGTGCCCCACTCACATGAAGGTATAAGGTAACAGGGCATGACTCCTTCATAACGGTGACATCTAAAGCGTCAACTAATTGTAGTAAACTAATGTAACTGCCAGCAGTTCTAGTACATTAATTACATTTAATTGAAGTCTAGAGAAATATTGGACATACTATACTTAGCCCACCACTTTTTCGATGCATAAGATTCTCCTATACGTACAAATAACATTCATTTTCGTGCGTGCATTCGTTGCCACATTGGCAGCACTCATCGTTGCCAGCCAAGCCTGGGTTCGGAACACACGCAAAAATACAGTTCAGTAAACATCAAAAATATTTGTGCTTCATGTTAGTCGATCAAAGTTTAACCATTAATCTATGTGAGACAGCAGATAGCAGGAGCGTCGATTCATAGCCACTATCTTTAAAGGAGTGATGAAGCTACGATTCTATGAATGAGATCGATGAATTTATTTATCACTTATGAGCCTGATCCTGCTTATGTCTTCATTCGTAATGAAAGACAAACGTCATATAAATTTCTCAGAATAAATAGACCTTAAGTAAGTTTCCCTGAACAACTTCGCGCGAGCATCGGCGCGTCCACTGATCAAGAAAAAGTCCTAGTATATCATAGGAGTGGAGTATGGTATAGTGCATGGTTTAGTATTGTATGTTTGTTCCGGCCTTGAAGAAATGGCAAAGTTTTGCCAGTCGCTGATTCTTGTCTTGTCTCTACATAAATAAAAAGAAATGCCCCTCAGGGAGGCATTTCCTCACCTAGCGTAGAAGAGCACGTCCGGTTTGGAGATGTTTCTTCGATTTAGATTATTCGTAGATAAACGTGCCTGGATTGATTACAAATGCACACAATACCAAATAATGATTTTTTTTTTTGCAAAACTTTTAATGTCTGTGAATAGTCAACAACGTACGTATACGCCATGTTGGTGCACCTACACGCCATGTGGTGACAGCACCAACACGCCATGTTGCAACACACCTACACGCCATGTGGTGACATGTACACGCCATGTGGTGACATGTACACGCCATGTGGTGACAGCACCTACACGCCATGTGGTGACAGCACCTACACGCCATGTTGTGACACACTCCCAAGCCAGGTGGTGTGTGCAGCAAGCCACCTGCCATGAGCATGCAGCCACCATCTGAGGAGACAAGCGTTGGCAGGTGGCCAAGAAGCAGCAGCGTCTTGGCAGCGCTACGACATCGCTACGCTAGCAACAACCAAGCTAAAATTGTCCAGCACTGAGTCACGGCACCAAACTGTCGTTAACTCACGAGCACAGGACGGGACAGCTAAGATGGTCTACGAGTCAAGAAAACGAGAAGGTACGAGTAGTTATAGGCAGCGACTTCAAGTGATGAATGGACTAAAACTCGGTGCTGAACTCGCATCAACTGCAATATTAATGTCATACTTGCACTAAAAATGGTGATCGTAAGTGCTAAAGTTATTGATTGAATCATGAATAGAAATCTGATTTAATTAATTCCAATGTCGTTGTAGAAGATTGAAAAATATGTAATGATTGTCATTACATGAATATCATCAATTAAATTATGCCTCAGTATATATTTGAAAATTAATTTTGTATTTTTGACCGTCGTCAAAGTGTCCATGGATAATAAAAGCGAGGAAGCCACTACCATCGAAGTTATCGAATTTTTCATTGAGCGCTGCCATTGTGAGCTGAACAACAAGTTAGGATGGAACAAGTGGCTATGGGTAGCCATAAATGAGTAAATATTCGCTGCCCTCACAAGTGTCTTCTATTCTCCTATTCCTCGGTGACTGTGGTAGCAGACTTGAGAAAAAGGTCGCCACGTGATCCTTCTATCATTCCAACTCATGTCGTAATCAATTTATTCGCCATCTTCTCAAGGAAAACGGGTCTTATTCATTTTAATATATAAATCATTTATCAATATTACGCCGGTTACACCTATTGAATGTTATTAAGATTCAGTGATTAAACAAACTTCCTAATATCGAGTTTGGGACTCAGAGTGTTTGGGTGATCTTGATTTGTGGGCAACGAGTTAAGAGCTAAGGAATTAGAGTATCAAGGTAGCAGGAAGGATATAAGATGCACGAAGGATAACTCGTTTGTAGCGAGCTGGTAACCTCCACTCACAGCATCGCGTGCCAACTTCAGATTTCATAAGCAGACTAGAAATTTATTTGGAGAACAACGCTCGCGAAAAACAGTTTTAAAGCACATTATTGAGCTAAAATTATTCTATTAATTGAAGAATTCGAATGTTATTTCATGCAAAGAATTCATAGCCAGAGACAAAACCTAACGAAATTATTCGACTCCTTCAATTAGTGATTGCCAAGATATATCAACAAAATGTCTAATGTGATCATGAATGAAAACCATTAGAGAAAAGTCGTCATCCTTCAAATGTTTTTATCCGCACAGGAATGATAGAATACATTTTCATTGATCAATAGTAACAGTGCCACACAGTACACACGTTCACAACAGAACAGTAGGAGACTATCACACAAGCTTCATCGAAATAGTCCAAACTTTCTTGATAGCGAATAAGTTTGAAAAAATAAATCATAGAACGGAGACGATTACTGGTATACCAATGGTTTTCGCTGAGTAAAACTTGGCATTCGTAAGAGTAACTCAGTCTACTCATTAACGGAAATCTTTTTGTGGCCTTCAGAAATAGATTTTGAAGATAAATCAATCGCAGGCAGTTAACAGCAAACTATTTCTCGGTAAATATATATTGAATCATTCGCAGGTCCATTGCAAGACTCCCGAGGTCACAGCGTCTCTGGCCCGAGATCCCACACGTCTCTGGCCCGAGACCTCACACGTCTTGCAATATGAATCTTTAAAAGTGAGAAAATAAGGAAGTTTTTAGGACTCCCTCTCCTTCTTGACCTTGGGGTCGTCGTGGGGGGCGACAGGAGGGGGGATCTGAGATCCTAGGATCGTGGCGATCTCGTTCTGCATGAACGCCCACGGCACCGTGGACCCGTCTCTTATACACATCTAGATGTGTATAAGAGACNGATCAGAACAATTATAATACTGCAGTAAACCTGTAAATAAATATGAGTAGAGTTTTATTTACTGCAGTACATCTGGGCAGAGGGATCAGAACAATTATATTTACTGCAGTACATTTAGAAATAAATATGAGTATAGAGTTATATTTACTGTAGTACATTTGGACAGACGGATCAGTAAAATTATATCTAATGCAGTACACCAGGAAAGAAAGATGAGTACAGTTATATTTATTAAGTTTTTGCAGATAAATGAACTTCAAATAGAAATTTGTCACAGTTGCAGGGCGGTTTTGTTATCAACGGATCTCTCGTGAGCTCTGCAGCAATACATCAGAACGAGAGGCATCAAGACGCAAGGGGCATAATCTATTAAAAATTTTCAGCTTTATTTCAGGGTATAGGCTTAAAAATGCAGGAAAATTGCACAAAAATAAGGCATTTACGCTAAACAAGCGTCACCGGTCAGCTGCGTTATTCGTCCAGCTTAGGGAAAACCAGTTATTAAATGCCAAACGTCTCGCTTACAACCACCGCAGGTAAAGCTTCATGGAATAAATAATTAAATTGACCTTCGGTCAGAATAAAATAACAGTCAGCACCTTCTTTTACATTAAAATTCTAAACACAAATTTAACATAGATTGTTTTTTTATAACTCCTCATCATGGCGTCTACGATAGATAGACGCGATTACTTTCAACGCCTCAACATATATTACTTTTATGACTCCTCGTTAATATTTGAGTGAAAATTCAAGTGTGAATTGGTTCAAAAAAAATAAAAAAAAACAGCAAAGCATCCGGCCAGCTTGTCAATATCGGCCAGGATTTCCACAATTAGTTGTGGGTTCCGAACTCCCAACTTGCAGCTCTAATCCCGGAGAAGTTATCCACTCAGCAACCTGCAGCTGCAGGCAGGAAGCAGTAAATTCTATTTCGTATCCTCAACAAGAAGATATCCTCAGAGTTAATTAAGGTTTGAAGGAGAAATTGCCAAATGTTTAGGACATCGGGGAGCGTCGGCAACGATCATTTACGACTGGCGCCAATGTATTCAGATTTCAGATGAATTTTCAATCAATAGCGCATGACTATTGCAGTCCACTCTAAGTGGACTTAATTACTCTAAGTAAACTTAAATACAGATTCAACCAAAATCTTCCGAGAATGAGCCTCGCAGCACTATTTTTATTTATTAATAACCAAACACACTAGTATTTTGTCTACTAGCACGCACCACAACACTAGCAATTGTTGTTATTGCTGTTGTTATTTCCTGATGACCGTCTGCGTGGTTCGCCTGTTGAAAGTAAAACGAATTTTATGAGAAACTCGGTAATAGTCAAGGAAACTTTTATATTACTAAGTCCATTCGATACATACCAAATAAAATGAATAATTATGAGCTAAAATAGAGTACTAAGTAACTTAAAAAATGATTACTGAATGATTTTTGAACGTATTGAACTATAGAGAATAATTATGACATTGTTTACCACAAATGAGTTTAGGTCTTTTGAAAAAAATTATGTTATTTCGTTTTAAAAAGTTGAATATTTTGGCCTTTGAATGTGTTAAGCTTTCACAACTAGAAATAAAATAACATTGAAACTGGGAGGACATCTTGTTTATGAAATACTCGTATGATAGAACGCATTGAAAGTATGCTTGACGTAACAGAGGTACCGTCAATCTTGACCTGTTGTGTTGAACAATCGTACAATTATTTCTTAAGAACGAATTTAGACACAACTGTACATGTACTATCATTTGAACTTCACAACCAATGAAAATACCTGCAGGGCAGAAATTTTCATGAATATTCCGAAAATTTTGATAAATCCTTCGAAAAATAGCGTTATCTTCCTGCTGCTTAATTTAGAGAAACCCAAGCACAAGCAAACAGCAGACCGCGCTGGTGCAGAGCGCGCTGGTGCAGACCGCGCTGGTGCAGACCTGTCTCTTATACACATCTAGATGTGTATAAGAGACAGGGTCCATTGCAAGGGNGCAGAGCGCGCTGGTGCAGAGCGCGCTGGTACAGAGCGCGCTGGTGCAGAGCGCGCTGGTACAGAGCGCGCTGGTGCAGAGCGCGCTGGTGCAGACCGCGCTGGTGCAGAGCGCGCTTCGCAGTTCGCACCTAATGAAGCGTAGAGCGCCGTACGCGTGCCGCTCTAAAGTGCAAGCGAGCAAGTGCTATTCCCCTGGACTGTCAGAAGAATTTTTATTCCGTGAATAGATTTAGCAGCTTGTAGAAAGTGATGAAAAATTTTATGATAGGAGAAGCTTTGCGTCCACCTGAGCGGTCGTGTTAATAATCCTTATTGGTGGTACTGGGCAGCTGAGAGTCGTGAATAAATTCATAAATTTCTTTTACAAGCAGTAACAGAGTGGTCTGTTATTGCGTCTTTGTAAATCATTAGCCTGCTTTTGCAACGAATTGATGAGATCGAGTTCAAACAGACAATTTATGAGAATTTATTACAGTAAATTAAAAATAACGTATTAAATTTCAGAGAATATCTTTTATACGACGAGTTTGTGTTGATGCTCATGCAACAGAAGAAACATAAGTAAATAGATCCGATTTAAGAGAGTTCCGACGAATTATGGAGGCCCTTTATACATATAATTATATTACTAAAAAAACATGCATTTAAATTGAATATTTCCCATTCACAAATTTAAGTTATATTCTGCAATATCGTAAACAATTTTTTTACAATTTCTATCCACATCGTCCCAGTTGTTGGATGCCTATGTGTGACCTGCACCCTAGGCACATGTACATCAGTTCTGCTCAAGTTCTGCCATAAGTTAGTTCCTTTTGTCAGGTTATTTTTTTGTTGAATCGCGCTTGCTGGACTGCCGCTTGTCCCTGAATGACTTCCACCAACTAAAAGGTGAAAGTCATCAAATAAAATAAAAAGTAAAGTGTAGTAAACAATTAAACAAAATTATACGGAAATCGGACAGTGTCGCCTAGCACAGATTTACCATCGCGTATATCATAGGTTAAGAACCACTGAAAAACGAAATATAATGCTTGAGCAATTAAATATATATTAAAGGTAAAAAATGAAATTCAAGGGTGAGAAAATAGAATGCTAAAGAAAGGAAACGTAGAGATTACGCGCAAACAAGACGGAGCTCAAAGTAATATGGAGACTCAGTGAAGCTAACTTACATCACAATAACATTCCCGTGCACAATTAGGAAGTTGTTGTGTGGACAGGGCAGCCATTGAGTACAGTACAGCCTATTTGGGCCTTGAGTACAGTTATAATATATATAGATACAAATACTATGGAGTACCGCTCTATAGTTGTGTAGGCGCGCACGGTGCAAAACAATCATTCAATCCTGAATTTGCGCTACTGAACAACAAACAATTCTCGCCTGCATCCTGAAGCAGATCAAAGCGAGCTATAGGCGTTCGAACAAGAAGTTGGATTACAAATTAGTCTCTAAAAAGAAATAGTGAGGAACCTCGTGAGTAAACACGTTGAGGTTCGTCTGCTCTTTGGCACTACGGACACTACGGTGAATAGGAGCAGGTGCGTAGAGCGAACAGAACTTTAGGCTGAGCGTAATACTGGAGTAAAACTTGATGAATGACGCTTTAAGTCTGGGCGCTGTTCGGTGAGATAGAACAATATGTCCGTCATTCTCTATAGCAGCTGTAATATTTGTTCAAGTTATGCGGTCTTCTACTTTCTCCGTTCATTTTTCCGAAGGTTCCGCTCATTTTCTCCCTCATGAATACAACCCAAAAAATGGGTTTCCCATTCCGCTCCCGACACATAATTCCTAAATAGAATGTAAAGCATCTCTATAGTTCACCCGTAGGTTGAAGTGTACCAGCACTCATGCAGGCGAAGATAATACGAAGGACTTCACAAATCAATACCGCACATGTAACTCAGGATCAATCGCGCAAGAACAATGCATTACTTTTATAATAATGAAAAGAACAGTTGTACGAATAATACAACTGCCAGGACGAATGCCGCTGCATTACTGGCGTCTCGTGCAGCTGCGGTGGGGGCGGCTTACGGGTCACCGTGAGTGTCCTGAACTGCGTTCCAGTGTTGCTAGCGACGTGGTAAATCAGGGTAAAGTGCAGCCTGCGATGAAGGAAAGGATGGTGGTCGCTGGTTCTATCATAGACGCACGGCTCACTCTCACCCGTCAATATGACAATAATAAAACGTTTGGCGCGGCCACCAAATAAAGGTTGTCAAATTAAGTAGAAAAGAAAGCGGGAGCGCAGCAAGCAAGGACAAACGAGCTTGCTGAGCAAATCCTTCACTTAGATCCGCTCCAACATCACATTCCGGGTCATAATATTGGCTCCAAAGGCTGGTGACAGAAGGATGGGTTAGGACGGGTGGCGGAAAGTGAAGGGTTAAGAGAAGGGGCTGGAGGTGAGGCTGAGGAAGGTGGGGAGAGGCTGAGGAGGAAGGTGGGGAGAGAGGCTGAGGAAGCAGGTGGGGAGAGAGGCTGAGGAAGGAGGTGGGGAGAGAGGCTGAGGAAGCAGGTGGGGAGAGAGGCTGAGGAATAAGGTAGGCAAGCGAGGGAGATGTGTTAAAGATGAAGCGAGGATGTGAGCACTGAAGAAGAGTGAAGAGCACGTAGGAGGGGTGAGGAGTGTGTAGGAGTGATGGGTATGTAGGGTTAGGGGCACGTAGGAGGGGTGAGGAGTGTGTAGGAGTAGTGATGGGCATGTGGGGGTTAGGGCCACGTAGGAGGGATAACCAGCGGAAGCGATCAATATTGAAGCTAAAACTGTCAAGGGAGAGGAAGTGCCCGAGCAAGGCGGAGGGAAAGGGAGGGAGGCAGGAGGGTGGTAAAAGAGATACAAGAGATAAGAAAACAATGAGAAGCGAGAGGAAGGATGGGACACCGTGAGTGGTGAACCACATGCGGATGACAGCGTGCAGACCGCTTGTGGAGGACCACGCGCGGCACAAGCGATTTTTCCGAAGCGGGCGTCGCGTGTGCGCATTCCGAACATCGCGTGCGCGCTGACACTGTCCCAATATAGCGTGCGTTATATACAACATATCAAATATAAAAATTTTAAAATACCACATCAATCAGTGCGTCAGTGCGTTACATTACACCATAAAGTAGCCCAGGTTATTGAGATGAGGTTCGACACGTCGCGTTCACCTCGTGGTATGAGATCAGGAAGCTCGGCAAGTCTCTCCTCCTTGCGCTGACTCAGCACAAAGTTTTACTGTCGCACAAAATGCTTGCATGCTGTAGTTGATATCAGGTGCGGGAGGTCATAGAAATATGCAGGGCATCCGGGACTTGAAGCCGAGACTAGAGTCCGGGATAATAATTAATTTAATCTCAAGTCTCTCCTCCTTGCGCTGACTCAGCACAAAGTTTCACTGTCGCACAAAATGCTTGCATGCTGCAGTAATATCAAGTGCGGGAGGTCATACAAATATGCTGGACATCCGGGACTTAAAGCCGCGACAAGAGTCCAGTAGTATAATTATTGATTTAATCTTAACTTCAGAAATGGTGGTTCCGGAGAGACATTTTAACGTACGTAAACAACTCATAAATGCAAGTGCTTATGCGAACGGTATAGTTCGAACTGTTTACGAAGAGGCCTGCGCCGAACTGCCTTGGTCACGACGAGAGTAGCTATAGCGAACAGGGTAATAACAAGAAGTGTATCGAATCCCAAAAACATGCACGCGGAATCCATTTTAGCATCGATAAATCAAGACAGTCGAAGTCAGCACGTGTTTTAGACCCAATCTGTTGCAAAATTCGTTGAAACCATCAACGACTGGAAAAATCTCCAATATTTGTCATCGGAATAAAAAAATATTTTAACACTCAAATGCAATTTCCGCGATTGAAATTCATGACGCATTTCGCCGCAATTAAACATAAATTATTTACATGGAAATGAATGCTACAGCTGAGAAGTTATAGAGAATTAAATCATAATGGAAAGAGGCGATTAACGACTTTTATGTTAAATAATTATTATGACACACCATCGCCGAAAAGAGCGGAATGTGTTCTGCCGCATACCGAACATAATCCTATTACTTCACTATGCAGTCAACGTACATTATGCAGATCAATGACTCAGCTATCACATTTAGGAAGGATTTGACATTTTGTTGCAAAATTTGATCCGTAATTAAAGACAGTAATTTTATGAACCTAAATGCTGGAAAGTAAGATAATGGGAAATAACCAGATGAAAACAGACCAAAAAAAATGGAAGCCGTTATGGGAATTGACAGTTCTTTAATAGCATTATTAAACTTATGAACGTTTTGGTTTCATGTACATAATAAGCAACTGAGTTGCGGAGAATGAGATTATATGAGGAACTAATCACACGAGTGGTGCGAGCATAGCTGCATAGCTCGTTAATATATGTAGATAAAATGAGATGATATTTGCTTATGGTGTACTTATAATCAAAAAATGTACGGCTCCTTCTTCTCATTAATTTTGAGGTTTATTTTCTTTTCACAAAGAGAAGCGCGTTCTTTCGACATGAGCTTGTCTTTGGCCTAATTTTTTATCGCGAGCGAATCATATCGAGAGGCTTAACAATGCTTAAAAAGAGTCTCACCAGCTTAGCTCATGAATCTCATAGCAGAAATTCTCTGAGACGAACGAATTTTAATCGTGTTTTTCCTTTTCGTTTCATACTTAAAAATATTTAAGATGGATGCTCGCAGTTGAATGACATCAAATATATTAAAATTCTAAAGAAAAGAAGTGGCTGGGATATTGCAAAATTTTGCGAACACAAGGCCAATTGACATTGAAAAGAATATTGGAGAGACAAAGTTTGTCTAGCAAAGCAGCGACGATTTAAGAGTAATAATAATCTGCCACTCAAGTACGACCATGGGCTAAGAGGACTATAATCTGTACGAGCGTGCAGAGCACTGTGAACAGGAAACAGCAAACTCCCACCAGTAAAATATTCATTGCGAGAAATCCAGCCCCTAACCATCACGGAGTCGCCAGATGGAGCATTACTTTTATTGGAAACATTTTACCCGCTGTAGATTTAAAAAGGTTACATCTCTTGAATTACGTTAAAAGGTCGTCAGTTATTGAATGAACGCGTCAAGAATTAGATTACACTGTAGCGGTGTAATTAGCGCAACTCTACGCGCAATGATGGCGGGACCGAGATGAGAGGAGCTAGGCGGCAGTTTCAAGACTCGGGAAGCTCATTCGATTTCTCGGTGTCGATGGTAGGTCGACCAAACTCACCTATGGTGACTTACGGCAAAGACGAGATGGACGACCCTGCAACGACGTACCTCCCACTTCTTACTCACAAATTTTCTCACCCACCTCCTTCGTCATCATCACCATTATCACCCCATCATATAATTCATAAAATGAAAAAAACGAAACGCATATATATAAAGAATACGCAAAACGTCAAGGATGCAAATAAGAAACCACCGAATTCCCATCACCCTCACTCCCCCCACCGCCCGTGTAAATCTTTCAAAGGACTGGTGGGTTCCCTCCCCTCCCCTTCCCAAACCTAACCAAACCACGCACACGCCTTCATTCAACCTAATTATGCGCAATGGGCCATTTTCATATCCTCCTGTTGCTTAGTATCCTTTTAGTATATGTTTCGGATGTAGCAGTCCACGGTCACGAGGGATCGCCACCTTTGACTATCGCGTATCTGCACTCATTTAGGCCAACTGATGCCTGAAAAGGTCATGGTCTTCCATGTACTGCACCAACTTTCTGGCCACGACCTTCTCAAATACCTACTTTGATTACGTGTGATGTTAATGTAACCGGCCTGTAATTTTAGAGTCAGTCTCTCGCACCTCCTTGTAGATTGGAGTTATTAGCCCTAATTTTAGGTCACTTGGAACGTTTCCTTTACTGAATGATGTTTTACAGAGCAAAGTCAGAGGAAACTTTAGTGCACCGACACATTCTTTTCAGAAGCATGGCAGGAACCCCATCAAGCCCGGGAACCGAATAAGTCGATAATTCTCGGATACTCCTCTCTTGATCCGGTGTTTCAAACTCAATGTTCATTAGCTCGCGCCGCTCTGGCAGTTCTTGAAGAACTCCAATTTCGTTCTGCTGTCTTGAGTATCGGGGTTTGCCGAATACTTCTTCGAACTGCCCTCCTAGCAATTCACACATGCCTTGATCGTCTGCAATAAGAACATCATTATTTTTCAGAGGCCTCACTCTGGCCCTGATTTTGGTCTTTGGCTAAGCATATCTGTAGAAATTTACAGTGGGGGGAAATAAATATTCGTACACTTGAAAAATCGTATTTTAATGTATGTAAGTACACAAACTTAACAGGAAAAGTGATTTAAATTATGTATAGAGACGCATAGTATTCAAAAATCCTATCAAAAGAAATTAAATCTCAATGCAACAAAAAACAATGCAACATGTTCACTTTTCGGGTGAAAAAAGTATTCGTACAAAACAATAAATCCGCATTATTTTAATTTAATACTTGGTTGAATACCAATAATTTAAATCACTTTTCCTGTTAATTTTATGTACTTACATACATTAAAATACGATTTTTCAAGTGTACGAATATTTATTTCCCCCCACTGTATATATACATATATATACATTTTTTTTGTTCTTTCCATTCTCCCTCCCTTTTCTGACCACTGTGCGCCACCTTTTGTTCAATCCACTCTTTCTTAGTGGCACCGCAATAACAAAATAACAAAAAGGCCACTAGAGGTCACTCAAATGCGAGCGCAAAAACTTCGAATCGCTACAGCAAGTCTACCGTTAATACCTCAGTATATTAACGCAGGTTACACAGAGCACAGCTCGGCCCCGCGCACAAGAGAAGATTAATTAAGAATGACATAAAAAATCTAAGCAACGTGTCCACTGTATGCAGAGCTTCAGACAGTGAAATTAGAGTCATCATAGTTGATTAATATTCAACAAGTAAAGATTCAATTCATTATCAAGTGAGACCACTAGTCTGGGGTAGTTACAGTAGCGACAGCTAAATTCTTCAATCCACGCCGGTTAGTGCTAGCCTGTCGAGTGGTCAACGAACAGTAAAGAAGTAGTAACATAGTATTCAGTAGTAACAGTAGTAACATAGTATTCAGTAGTAACAGTAGTAACATAGTATTCAGTAGTAACAGTAGTAACATAGTATTCAACCAACATAGTAACATAGTATTCAATTCATAGTATTCAACATAGTAACATAGTATTCAATTCAACCATTCGTTGTGATGAAATTCAGCAATGCGTATACGGGGCTCAATGCTGATGCTGATAACAGAACAGAACGGTATGAAGGAATCCCGCTTGAGGTGTTCTCGACGCCTGGACCAGGACACGCAGCAGCAGGCAAGTCTTGACACGCATAAACTGCTGCACGCACAGCTCCCTAAAGCGTGTCTCTTATACACATCTAGATGTGTATAAGAGACAGACCTAACCCATGGTTTGAAAACCATAGAATAAGGGTTTTCGGGG